>NW_027189139.1:1460571-1734229 GCF_040958095.1 Procambarus clarkii | reverse complement strand
TACCCCCTGTCTCCTCCTTCCTCCTCCTCACCTTTCCTTATCCTACCTTCCCCTTCCCCTTCCCGTGCGCTCCTCGTGTTTTCTAAATCTTTCTTTTCCTCCATCGCTTATTCCTACCTTCCTTCCTCTATTTTACTTCTCACCAAATATAGTCTAGGATACAATAATACTTAGTGTACAACTTTAGTAGTGTTATATTATTAATGGTACTTTATAGTGGTGTTACATGGTTTCTTGTCTGCCCCTCCCAGGGTTCTGTTCCGTGTCCCTTTGGGTCCGTCGGTTCAGTCATTCCTTTGGGTGCTTTTCTCCACTTTCTATATAGGACATGTATTCTCCGTCATGTCATGATCTTGTTCACTTCGTATTGGGATCCTGCATGGCCATGGGCCCCTGTGGACCTCTGTGATTTTGTGCTTGATTATCAGGGGGTCTCGAAGGTTTGGGTGGATCTTCGTACTTGCCATATTATTGGAACATCTGTCGATTTCCAGTGAGGTTTACCTCTGGTCCTTTATGGGCCTCGTTGTACTCTTCTGTACTGCTTATTGTCTTTCTCTGTTGCATCTAATTTTCTTATCTCCTCTTCTCTCGGTAATCTGTCTCGGTATTTATTATGATAATTTAAGAAACCTTGTAGGCTCCTTCCCCAACAGGAGGGAGGAGCCTCCTCAGTCTTCATGCGTTCTGCGCATAGCTCGAGGGTGACTGTTTTGTTTATTGTCGGTGTGCATGTGTGTTAGTGTTCTACAATCTTTATCTAAGGTCATATGCTGCACTCGCTCATTTTCTCCAGTCTTAGCCCCCCTTCGATCCTGGGGGTGTTCTGGGTTTTGTATGTAGGGACAACACCTAGTTCTTTTCGCTACTTACGGGTGTGGGGTGGCTCGGAGTGGCGCCGCCTCCACCTCTACACTACACCTAGTCTTCTCCTGCAGTGCGTGCGACTCTGGACATAATCATCTGACGATGCTCCCGGAATGTTACATGGCTCGGCTGTGTCGTTACACGATAGTGTCTACGCTCTACAGGTGAGAGTATACGGTTTGGTAACACTGTCAGCCGGGCGCTGGTTCTTGATTTTTGGACGAGTGTAGGGTAGTGTGTTGCTTGGCCCATTTGCGTGCATCTTAACGTGACCTTACTTAGTGCTTATATTGATGCTCTCTGGGCATTCATTCGTTGACTCAGTCGGTGCTCTCTGGAGACTCATTCATTGACTGTTGTTCAGTGCCTGGCTGCATCCTTAAATGTACATTGGAGTGTCTGTGTATATACTGTATACTTGATCATTTACATTCCATTACCACTTGCTTCCTAGGTCTTTATTCAGTTCCCTGAGATTGGACAGCCCCGGTGTTCAGTTATAGAACCGAGTTCTTTCATCATCTTGTATGTTACTACCAGCTTCTGTGTTACAATGTCTGCTGGTGGATGTAGCTTTTCAATCACCCATTCCTGCCCCTTCAGTTCCTTTTCGTTAGGACAGGGGAGCTAGGATTATGGCTATGGCTACGGCCTATTCTTTGTTCCTTTTCCGGATGGTACCTTTTTGTTGTAGTGTGGTACACGTCCTGGAGGGTTCTCCTCATCTATTATTCAGCGACGCATGCTTCGTTCTGTCCTGCTGGAGCTGGTGGTGCTGCTCCTGTGGGTTGTGGTGTCGATTTTTTTTGCTTTGCGTCTCACATGTCGGCTCGTGGTGCTCGCTTCCTCGTTGGCCTCTGCCTGGGCCCTGGCTCTTGGGGTTTTGTCGCCATTTTGTCATTGCTGTTTGCGGAGTCTGCGGCTCAGCTTTTCGGCAAGCAGCGGCTTGTCGTTGTCATACGTTATCAGCCTTGTTGACCTTTTCTGGGTCCCGGTGGGGAGGGGGGTTCCTCCCAGGCGGGGCATGATTGCTCGTCCGGGTTGGTTATTTCCCTGGAACCGGGAAAGAACCAACAACCAAAAGCTGGTTAACTCTCGGGTACCTTTTTACTGTTAGGTAACAGGGGCATCAGGGTGAAAGAAACTCTGCTTATTGTTTCTCGCCGGCGCCCGGGATTGAACCCGGGACCACAGTTTCACACGTCCAGTGTTCTATCCGCTCAGCCACCGGCTCCCGATACAGTATAGGTACAGGTATCCTGTGTTTTTTGTTGACGTGGTCTTGTCCTTCTCTCATGAGGGTTTAGGACCATCATCTTGATACCTACTGTTGCCTTGTCTCGTGCGGCGCTGGCGGAGATGTTACGGCTTGCTTTCAGTTTTGGTGTTCCTTCTGCACCGTTTTGCAAGCTGTCTCGGGTTTTGTTTGCCCATGGCCTGCTCGTGAGCCGCCTGAGCCATCTTGGTCTTGGACAGGATGCTCACTTTCTTTACCCTTCGGTTTGTTGTGGCCCCTTCGGTTCCGGTTTGTTTATCCGTGGTTTCTGGTGATCGGTTTGTTTGTTGCAGCCGTCTCTTCTTTTCTGGTGAGGTTGGGATGGCTGTTTTTTTTCCAAAGGGGGTTCCTGGGGTTTGTTGCTGCTTATTTAGTTGGCTGGGGTCCTTCTTCTTGTCTGGGTGTGGCTCTCGGACTTTGCCTGCATGCCGCGGCCTCTGTGACCCAAGTTCCCTTCATCCCTGTTCCAGGGTTCGGGTCTCCTGGGTTGTCCGCGGGGTCATTTGGTGTTGCCAGTTGTCTTGCTTTCAGGTTCAGGGCGTGTGGTTTCCGCCTCCCGGGTTTCTCCTTTTTTGTTCTTGTCTTTGGGTAGTTAGCTTCAGGGAACCGACGAGGCTCCCCCCCAGAAAACCATCATTGAATGTAATGAAACGCCATTTTCTGGGTGAGACCCGGAGGCTCCTAGGCGACCCTCCCTCCCTCCGGTCGGCAGTTTTTTGCATGTTTTTTATATCCAGCCTCAGAAATGAGGTTTTGGATAGCCGGCGCGGGAGGTGTGGGGCTCTCCCTTTCCCCTTCCATGGAGGGGGGAGCTGCGCAGACGGCGGCACGCCGACGAGACGTGATGGCGTTATGCTCGTTTTTGTTTGGGGAGTTCTGTCTACTAGTTCGGCTTTTAGTTGCAATTTCTTAACCAGAATTAGGGTTTGTTGTGGGATGCTTACCTTTCTGGGTGCCTGACCCGGTCGATGGCAGACACAGAATGCTTCCAACCACATGGTCGTTTCTATAGGCCATTGCTCCTCGTGCCTCTCTGAGGGGGCCAGGTTCTGGCTCGTTGTTCCTACATAGGTCTATGAACTTTTACACTGATGCCAAAGTCTAATATTAGCAATATGAGCCTGGATACCTCCGGGGAGCCGACGGGGCTCCCCCCGGAAAATATGGTGCTCATATAAAGTGACATTATATTCCCTAAACAATAAGAGTTTTGCTGTTATTGCTTATTGCAGTATATATACACGCATGAACATTTCTTCTTTTCATTCATCGAAACATTTCTTTCTTTTCATTCAATATATACATCTATGAACATTTCTATGCACCATTATGAACCAATAAGCAGTTCTGGCGGGTGTTGACGAGATCAAAACAGCACGGAGCCATGTGATAGGAGCTGACAACACTAGCAGTCACCTGATGCAAGGAAATGTTTCCAATATACTACACACATGGCTATGACTAGCCACAGAACTACTGTTATCACTTTCCTGTCACCAAATCCTGAATAGGAATCCATTTCCACAATGTTATATTGTAAAGGAACATGAGGTTGTTTCATGATGCGTAGATTCAAGAAACAATGGCTGGGTGCTTTTTTCTCTACCTCATGCTGTGAACATCACAGCTAGCATTGTGTTCACTAATATGACATTGTAAATAGCCTTTATCACAGTGAGGATCATCTTCTGACACTATTAAGGCGAAATAAATTATTTTGTTACGTTTATTTTATTTTGTTACTTATTTTATTCATCATAATTAAATGGTGCTGTGAACTCTAGCTGCACAGCAGTGCTGTGAGCTGCTGCTGCAAGCCCTAACCTTGTTCCGTCTCTCAGTACTGAGGCTTTCACAGCCAGTAGGGATGCTCAAGATGAAGTCCGTTATTGGAGTCCTGAGGCACATGATACGAGCCCCTTTTCCCGATGAAGTCTTGAATCATTCCCTATATGTAAAAATGCCTTGAGGTACCATGTGCACCGCCGACTGAGTGCCATAATGGTACCTATGCATAGTGCAAGGGTTAATGACAGAAAAATTTCTAAGCAATTGATGAGTGATGTGTACTTGATCATCAGGCATCTCGGGTGAAAAGGGCACTGATGAAGTAGGAAGTATGAAGATTATAGCAGAAATTGTAAACTTGACAAATTATAAACAATAAACAAATTATGTTTATTGAATCAGTGTATGATGATGGTAATAGGTACGGAAAGTAGGATTGTAGGAGTCCATGACGTATGGGACTTAGTAGGGGCTGTATATAGGGGACTCCGCAGAGGCCTGGTGTATGGGATTTCGTAAAGGTGAAAATAGTGTCATGTGAATATGTTTGAGATTGCAAAGTTATCAGTATATTCATTTAGTAAAAATATACAATTTTTATTATTTCTAGTTGGATTGGTGCTATTGCTGGACTGGCGTACATCTTCGTGTTACCGTGTGCCACCTACATGGTTGCGCTCTATACACAAGATCAACTCCATTGGTATCAGTTTGTGTTCCATTTTGGCATTATTCTTTTAGGAATAGGTAATTTTGCTTGCCAATTTCTTATTGTGTAACTAATGCTTGTACAGAAAAGTTGTTCTGCTCGGAAAGGAAACATTTTGATGTTTTCAAGGAACAGCTTAGAAGTACTGTATACATTATCTGTATTTTGTTAGGATACTCGTGTTGTACCACAGAAACTTGCCATTTTTTATTAATATCTCCTGAAGTATCAGGAAAAATGGCCAGTACTTTTCATCAAACTATTTTTTTAAGAAGTATTTTTATACAAATGTAGAAAGTGTTTTTGGCTGTCTTTCACTTATCTTGGAAACTATTCTTGAAGGTTAATTTTTTAATTACTCTTGAACAATGGTATTTTGTGTTCAGTTGCATTTTAAAGATATTGTACGGCTTTTGTCAGTGCATGATTACTTTTATTTTAATTATGTTTATAGTTTATTTTAAAGATATGTAAATAAATTACAGTATGTGAGATTTGCCTGTAGGAAAGTCTAATGTGGTATAGTGAACCATTTGTTTACAGTGACTGGGGTCAAAGGCTTCGTGTAACTAAAATTTCTGCTTTAAATTGAGTGGCAAAAATGTTAAATCAAAGTGATACAATAATTTAAGTTATTATTAGCTAACTCCTCAAATATACTTTTTTGTTACTTTGATTGTAATGTTTTAGAGAGTCAATCTGATAAGCTGAATCCAGTGTTTTATACTGGTTCATTTATGTTTTTTTAGAATTGCTGCAATAAAGTTAAAGATTATCATAAATTAATTAAAATTTCAATATATTGAAAATTATCTTTAAATAACCGTATTTTTGCACTTAGAAAACTATAATTTTTATTCAGTGAATGTTTCTTGTGCACTATTTTGCAAGTGATTGAATATCCTGCCGTCATTAATGTTTGAAACCAGACCAGCAAGAACATTACCGATGATGAATGTTTGTCAACAAATGGTAATACAGTACTGTATTTTACTTTGCATAATAAAATGCACAAAACTGCACTTTCATTTGAAGTAGCTTAATAAGTAAGGTATACAAATGAAGGTCCTATTGTGCTCTTACCTCCAACATAATACATTGTTATATTACAGCCGTGTTGCGGTTAATTAAGTTTAATTGTTCTTTTAAGTTATTCTGTGACATTGCACACAATTTTATAAACAGGATGTAAATGCATAGCCACATTTTTGTAACAGGAGTCTATTAGAAAGCCTAAAACTCTGGAGTGTCTCATTGTTCTGCTTTGTAATAAAGGTTGTGTGTATAAAGGTATCATAATGGTTATGTGATGAACGTTGGAGCCAGCTCAGATGTCATTATGGTTGCTGTTGAACCATTTACATTTTTCACCAAGATGGGGAAAGTCTGTGGCAATCCTCACCAATGTAGGTTTTTTTTTTCAAATATCACAAACTGGCAACCTTAAATTATAGCGCTAGACACGAAATCATATATAAATGATGTGCGCGGTTTCGGTTTTGTCACTGATATCATTTATATATGATATGTGCGGTTTGAGGGTTAATATCAAGAAATGTTCAAAATGGTTACAGGAACAGGAATTATAAGGGAGAAAGTACTAAGCCAGGATGACTTATACAGCTCAGAATGGTTACAAGGAGATTGAAAATTCCATCAGTGTACAGTAATGCAATCTGTGGTGGTTTCATATTTAGTCTGGTGCTCATGATTTGAGAATTCTCATAATTGTAAAGAGAGAGGGAAATTATAGTATAGTGATTCTAAGCTGTTTAATCATCTTTAGGTGTCCTAGTCGTATGTGTGATAGCAATAGTGAGGAGACTAAAACTTGTGAAACTCGGATTATTCAGGTACTTCTCGTCATAAGTTGGTATTACTGTTTTTAATATTTAAATATTACTTTAATAGTTATTAAATTTACTATTATTTAAGTTTTGTGAGGTGCATGTAGAGGCGGCATGAGCACGTGGAGCCACAGTAGTGTGTGGCGGGAGGGACGAGTGACGGTGAATCACATCGGCAGGTAAGATATCTAATTAAAATATTTGGCTGTTGTAGAATGTGTTTCATACAGAGGTATATTTTATGTAAAAATGATAGTACAAGTATTAAAATGATGTAGGGTACAAAAGGTCAACACTAAGCAGCCAGTGACCTAGACAGAGCAAATATCAAACTTCTCATTAATTCTCTTAATTCTTACAAAATGGAATTTTAATTAATATGAAAATCTCTGTTTTATTTGTGGATGGGACTTGTATGTTTTATCAAATATGTACATAATATATGATTAAACATAATTGTTAATATGTAATAACTAATAATTTCTACTCCATTGTAACTTTTGATAATTACTTTAATATAATTAACTTTTAAAACGTAATAAGTTATGAATAGTGTGCTGGAGCTGCCTTAATACATTTTGCATGAGGCAGTTTAATCAGTTTGATTACAATGTTAAATACTGCACTAACTACTATTTTTCACAAACATGAATTAAAGAAAGCCAAGCAGGGTAGCAATTATTATATGGCAGCAATAATCGGTAAATATTGAACATTTTGTTTACATATGAGCATTACAGAGCAAATGTTTTCTTCAAAGCATAACGTCCTCCATATACCCATGACGGAAGTAATTTAAGAGGGATAACATTGATGAGTTTTTATTTTTATATGTAGTTATGAACTTGATTGATTAGTATGGTTGTGGTTAGCAGTAAAGATTTGACTGTGATACACATAAGGGGCATAACTGGCAGACCCCTCACAGTGTTCAAGAGAGAACTGGATAAGCACCTCCAAAGGATACCTTATCAACCAGGCTGTGACTCATACGTCAGGCTGCAAGCAGCCGCGTCCAACAGCCTGGTTGATCAGTCCGGCAACCAGGAGGCCTGGTCAACGACGGGCCGCGGGGACGCTAAGCCCCGGAAGCACCTCAAGGTAACCTCAAGGTAAGGTGATGCATGATGGTATGAAGGTCCCATTATGCAGTATGTAGTAGATACCACTTTGTTCACAATACAGTCCTGCAACACGGGCAGTACTGAGTAGTCTTCACGGACTTCTTACCTTATAATAATTACTTGTTCACAATACTCTCTCATGATGTAGAGAGGATTCCTTGGTGCATACTTTGGGTACTCCTTAAAAACTTTCTGCTTACTTACTCACATTCAATTGCCGCAAGATATTTCTACATTTAGTGCCACTGGAATTCCCATTTTTTGTGAACACAGAAAATTTAGAAAGTTCAGAACAGTAAAAGAAATAAGAGCATGATAGTTCTGAGAAATAGCTATCACCATCAAAGGGCACAATTTTCTCAACACTTTCCTGCTACACATAAGGGGCATAACTGGCCGACCTCTCGTGGTATTAGAAAGAGATCTTGATAAACACGTACAAAGAATACCTGCTCAATCAGGCTGTGATTCATACATCAGGCTGCAAGCAACTGCATCCAACTGGTCTAGTTGACTAAACCGACCGGGGAGCCGGTCGGCCGAGCGGACAGCACGTTGGACTTGTGGTCCTGGGTTCGATCCCAGGCGCCAGCGAGAAACAATGGGCAGAGTTTCTTTCACCCTATGCCCCTGTTACCTAGCAGTAAAATACGTACCTGGGTGTTAGTCAGCTGTCACGGGCTGCTTCCTGGGAGTGGAGGCCTGGTCGAGGACCGGGCTGCGGGGACACTAAAAACCCCGAAATCATCTCGAGATAACCAACTAGGAGGCCTGATCAGAGACTGGGCTGTAGGGACGTTGATCCTTAGAATTTCCACAAGGTAAGGTATTGTAGAACGATTGCTACACATGCAAGATTTTTGTGTATGATACCACTCGTTCCGATTTAACGGAGGAAACTGTTGCGTATAGATGGGTAGTGATCTTCATATCAAACATGTGATTAAATAGAAAGTGGCTACAAAAGGTCACTTAGTCTTGGTCTGCTTAGTATTGCTATTATCATTTACTGAATTCAGATGAATTTTCATCAGTAGAAAACTCATTCAAATCTAAATTGCTACGTATATTATTTTTCATTAAATAAGTTTTAATGAGCAGACTGGTCAGTCTAGTTTCCTCATAGCTCAATGCATGCATGTGTTCATCTGTATATGTATGTATACTATATAATTAATTTTGTATATATGCATATTTGAATGTTTACATACATATTGATACATGCTTGTGATCATGTATGTGCTCATATATATGGGCATACATTCAGATACAAATGGATATACTATACTGTGTATAAATATTCATAGTCGGTATTATGTGGAGAGTTTATGTACATTGTTGCCATGTTTTACATACAAATCTGAGGTCATCATAAACACTTCACTTTACCAATACTGAAGGTAGTTTGTATTCTGTATATACTAGTCTTGCATTATTATGTACTAGGTATTTTATGTATGTTAATTATAATGGGCATTTGAACATTTAAATTCATTGTTGGTAAAAAATGATCTGAGAATTGAAGATAATGAATATTAGAATTTGTTTAATTTTAAAATTACTCGGTATGTACATGCTGATGCGAACAATTTATTGCCTTAATGTAATGTGATCATATGATATAACAATGATTTATATACTTCATAGAAATTGTCTTGTTAACATTTGTGTTCTGATGCTAAAACTCGTCATCCATACCCCGAACAATAAATGTGCCAGTGACACTAAAGCCGGTCATCTGATTACAAAATTTTTGGTTTTCAGTTTCCGAGCTATTTTATTTGAATCGACCAGTTCGAAAAAGTATGAAAATTGCCGTTGTGTAAATACTGTACTGTGCTGTAGTTTTCTTGTATATAATCTTAGAGAATTCAGTTGAAAATATTTTGATACTAAATTCGTAGTTATACTAGTAATTCAACAAATTACTTAGAAAACGTGAAATGATTGTAAACATTTTTACATATTAGACAGATGGAACAAGTTAAGTGGTAGATGCCAAAACCAGTCGTTTCAAGGCAATACATGACAGAGTACTATGAAGATGGGACACCATGAGCATAGCTATTATGATGTAACAACACTTCAGTAATTACAGCATATGCAGTCACAATATTAAGCAGTAGTCCATGCCATCTAGGGAGCCGGTCGGCCGAGCGGACAGCACGCTGGACTTGTGATCCTGTGGTCCCGGGGTCGATCCCGGGCGCCGGCGAGAAACAATGGGCAGAGTTTCTTTCACCCTATGCCCCTGTTACCTAGCAGTAAAATAGGTACCTGGGTGTTAGTCAGCTGTCACGGGCTGCTTGCTGGGGGTGGAGGCCTGGTCGAGGACCGGGCCGCGGGGACACTAAAGCCCCGAAATCATCTCAAGATATAACTCGAGATATATCTATAAACCCCCACAGAAAAAAAATGGAAAAAAAAAGTGCTGCATTTGGTGCTTCAAAGCAAGTTTGTGAAACAGTACATTTGGCAATACAGTACTGTACTGTTTATTCACACTAATATAGATCTAATAGAATCTCTGATGTCTGAGCATTTTGTTTAATTGTATAATAAAACCAATACTGTATTAGGAAATAAAAACATTTAAAGCACTTTTTTTATATACATTTATGCACTTACAAATAGTTTATTCATTTTATACATTTCACCCTGCCAAATCCAGACCCTTGTACAATGGATCACTTCAAGCAATGGACTGAATCTTGCCACTGAGTTTTCCTCCAAAAACCAGATTTCTTGACAAAAGATCAAGATTCTGGAAGAGGGTGCAGTAATTGAAAGGTCTCAAAGTAATTTCCTTCAAATTTTGTCACCATTAAATGCATTACGTTAAATGCTTAAAAATAAAAGTTTAGAAATATTTTACTAACGTTTAACTATTATAAAGTGTGCAAATGAGTGCCATTTGTTTGAGGCATCTAAAGAGTGAGGACATGTGTACTGTGTTTATGTAAATCTGATTCCCTCATTACGCGAACATTTTCAGACTTTTCTTCTGATTATAATTATTTGAGAATTGAAGCCATGCCATGCAACAAGACAGGTTGCATACCAACCAGTCCTCGGGTTATCATAGTACTTGTCACAATGCTCATAGTTCCTATGATGCTAATGTTAAGTTTCCCTGTGGTAGATTTGCAGTTATTAGCTGTCACCAGGCACCAAGCCTTCCTAACGTACCATAGTATGTCCCATCCCGTAGATACCAGAATAGTCTGATCAATTTTGAACAATAATTGTAATTTTCCATTTCCACTTCCGGTGTCCTCGCCTAGTTGCGCTTGCAGGGGTCGAGCTCTGGTTCTTTGGTCCTGCCTCTCGACTGGTATACAGATTCCTGAACCTACTGGACTCTTATTATACAGTATCTACACTTGAAACTGTGTATAGAGTCAGCCTCCACCACATCATTGCCTAATGCATTCCACCTGTTAACCACTCTGACACTGAAAAAGTTCTTTCTAACATCCCTGTGGCTTATTTGGGTACTCAGTTTCCACCTGTGTCCCCTTGTTCATTAACCCTTCTTCAACCAGATACTCAAACGTCGGTATACTGGGGTAGCTCATTCTTATTGGGGCCTCGAAACCGATTTTCCTTATGTCGGAGTTGTTCAGAATGAAGGCTAGGTCAAATCTCGCTGGTTCATCGTTTCCTCTTGTCCTTGTGGGTTCCCTGACATGCTGGCTTAAAAAGTTTGTCGCCACTTCCAATAGTTTAGCCCTCATGTATCTTCACCTCGTGCGGTTCCTTGTTCTCCCAGTCTATCCTTCCGTAATATAAGTCCCCCATGATGAGCAGATGGGATCTATTTCTACAGGCAACAGAGGCTGCCCTCTTAATTATAGTGTTAACTGCCATGCTGCTGTTGTCATGCTCTTGCCTTGGTCTTGTCATTCAGTGGAAGGTTATATATCACTGCTACTACTACTACTCTTGGTCCTCCCATTGTTATGGTGCCTGTTATGTAGTCTCTGAAGCCCTCGCATCCCGGGATAACCATCTCCTTGAAACTCATTTCGTTCTCATAGTAGGGCCACTTCACCACCTCCACTTCCTTCCCTCTTTTCTTATTGCAGTGTAGTCCTGGGGAAATACCGCATTTGTTATGATTCCTGAGAGTTTTGTTTCTGTGAGTCCGATTACATCTGGGTTCACTTCTCTTGCATTCACTCATCTTGCTTGTAATCCTGTTTATGTTCAAGTATATCACCCTAAGAATGACTTTTTGTCCTTTCTCAATTTCTGTTGGTTCCCCTGAAGCAGGGAAACAGAGAGGGTCTGGAATGGGAGGGCTGAGGAAAGGGGGGCTGGAGGTGTGCAGGGGCTGGGAGGATCTGGTATGAGGAGGGAGGGAGGGAGCTTGGGGGGGGGGGGGAAATGGGAGAAGGGGAGGCTTGGGGGGGGGGGGTTTAGGAGGAGAGAGGCTTGGGGGATGGGGAGAAGGTGGGGCTGAAGAGGAGGGAGGGTTTGTGGCAGGGCTTAGGGGGGTGGGGGAGAAGGGAGGTCCTGGGGAGGGTGCCCTAGGTGGGCACCTAGTGGGAGCTGGCAGGGGTTATCTTGAGATGATTTAGGGGCTTTTTAGTGTCCCCGCGGCCCGGTCCTCGACCAGGCCTCCACCCCCAGGAAGCAGCCCGTGACAGCTGACTAACACCCAGGTACCTATTTTACTGCTAGGTAACAGGGGCATAGGGTGAAAGAAACTCTGCCCATTGTTTCTCGCCGGCACCTGGGATCGAACCCAGGACCACAGGATCACAAGTCCAGCGTGCTGTCCGCTCGGCCGACCGGCTCCCAGGGTTGGGGCAGGTAGGATGCCTTATTGGGTGGAAGGTAGGGGTGGTGCTTCTCTCACTGGCTGTTGAACTACTCATGAAGGGTTCCTCACTCCCCTGTGATTGCAGGGTTTGGGGATGTGGTTCCCCGATTCTTTTCTTTCTTCCTGCGCTCCCTCATTCTCTCGTCACTTGTAATATTCCTCTGCATGAATACTTTTTAGAACTTCAGTACCTTTGCTAGTCTGCTCTTCCTTGCCAACAATTCCTCTTTTGTGTTCTCGCTCGTGAATACTACCTTTATCAATCGGTCTCTGCCCTTGTACTGTCCGAGCCTGAAAACCTTTTCACTATTCTGGTCAGCCCTCTCCGTATTCACCCCTTGAAGGATCTCATTAACTTCGTTTTTGTCCTTGTCTCTCCTCTCCGCTGGACTGGACTCTGTTTGCTCCTTAATGCCTACTATTACTACTGCCCTTTTTTTTTTTACTCCATCAGCCTGCTAGTACATTTAGATGCTTCCTGAGAAGAAGCCACTTCCATGGTAACTTCCCTTACTGCAGACCTAACTTCAGGTATCTTTTTAAACAATTCTGCAAATGAGGGTTGTTTTGTAGAAGTCCCCTTTACAGGATTACCTCTACCGCATATAGGGTACACTAGATTACCACCCACAGGATGGGTAGGGGGACCAATACCGGTCACAGGAGGGGTATGGGATCCACAACCCACTCGGGGGGGGGGCCCCCCCCCATGGGATGAGAATAGGGACTAGAACACCTACAGAATGGGTATTGGGGTCCAATACTACCAGCACATGCACCCTGTTTTTCCATATGTAGCTGTATGTATTCTTTACCCCCATGTACTCTTCATCGGCATATGTGGCATCTGCCCTAAACGCTTGTGTAACAGTGGCTTTAGGTTTTGTATGTACTAGCTCTATCAATAAATCCATCAATGTTTGTATCTCACCTTGTATGTATGCACTTTACTTGAATAAACATTTTGATTTTGTTTTTTTGATGTACTCTTTATCCCCCACATTTACTCTGTACCACCCTGTGCTGTGTTAGGATCCCGGTAGTACAGATGGGTTTGTTCTCGACGCACAATCGAGAATTCCAGGTTCAAATGGTTGGGCACATTTCTTTTCACCTAGCAGTGATTAGGTACTCAGGAGTTAGTTAGCTTGTTGTGGGGGTTGCATCCTTGACGGGGTCAGTAATTCGGCCTTGATGAGGGAGGGGGGTGGACCTCGATGTAAGCCAAATGTGTATGAATACACATTGACAAGTGTCTAAATTTGTGCCACAAGCAGAAGTCAATAATTAGTACCTCGATACTGTAATGTACTGGATTTTGTCTAGTATTTCTTTCATAAATGAGATATTAAAAGTACTGTATCATGAATAATAGTTTCTCCCCTACAGCTTCTCTCAGTTGCCGTGCATTCCTCATTGTCTCCCCTAAATGAACTTCCCATTTTTCCAGCCAAACTGATTTTCTCACAGAGCATTGTGAACTGTGTTGTAAAATGTCCCTCTGATGGCACGTTAAAATTTTAAAAGAAGGAAATACTATCGTTTTGCTACTGTAGTTTCATTTATCCTGCTTTAGTATGAGAGTTTAACACAAACCACCCTGTCCAAATTACATACCATTGAAAAAAATAAACCATCCAGACTTTCATTCTAGTGCTACATGTCAACATTACTGTACATAAATTACATGGTACATGACAGCAAGTGAACTGATGTGTGTACAGATAAGAATGGGTGAGACCTAACTAGGTAACTCTAAAGTGCTACTGATATTGCAATGCCAGTGATAGCAGTGGAGTGTGAAAAATTTTTTTCTTTATTGTTTGGGGGAGGAAGATCCATTACATAGGCACTGGAACTTTTTCCAGGGACCCTGAAACAGTTGGATGTAGTCCGGAACAGTGCCAGGTGCTGTGTCTGGTTCTCTACAACACATTCAGGCTTTAGAGACCATTTTGAATATGCTTTCCTACCTATTCAAATAGTTACCTATTTACCTTTTCTACCTATTCATATGAAAACTAGTTACTGTCCTCTACATGTGCCTTTTCTACTTACTCAAATAGACACTATTCAGATAGGTATATTTTTACTTATTCAAGTAGGTCCTTTTCAACTTATTCGAGTAGTTACTTTTTCTACCTATTCAAATGTGTACTTTTCTACATATCCTTATGAGAACTAGATACTCTCATTTTTACATGTACCTATTTTACCTATTTAAATGGGTACTTTCTACGTATTCAAATAGGTATTTCTACCTATTCATATAGGTAATTTGCTACATATAAAAACTAGATACCTACATCTTCTACATCTGTGGGAATTTATTGCAACAAATTTGTTCATTTACATATTCAAATAGGTACTTTCTACCTATTCAAATAGGTAATTTCTACCTATTCAAATAGGTACTTTTCTAAATGAAAGTCTTCCACATTTGTTGGACTTTATTATTGCAAATCTGAGCATATTCTATCTATTTGGATCTACAACCTATTTAAATAGGTCCTACCTATTCAAATAGGTACTTTTCTTTCCTGATGAAATTAGACTTTTCCCACATTTGTTGGACTTTATTATTGCAAATCTGAGCATATTCTACCAATTTGGATCTACAACCTATTCAAATAGGTTCAACCTATTCAAATAGGTTCAACCTATTCAAATAGGTCCAACCTATTCAAATAGGTCCTACCTATTCAAATAGGTACTTATACCTATTCAAATAGGTACTTTTCTTTCCTGGTGAAATTAGAGTTTTCCACATTTGTTGGACTTTATTATTGCAAATCTGAGCATATTCTACCAACTTGGATCTACAACCTATTCAAATAGGTCCAACCTATTCAAATAGGTCCAACCTATTCAAATAGGTCCTACCTATTCAAATAGGTACTTATACCTATTCAAATAGGTACTTTTCTTTCCTGATGAAATTAGAGAGTTTTCCACATTTGTTGGACTTTATTATTGTAAATCTGAGCATATTCTACTAATTTGGATCTACAACCTATTCAAATAGGTTCAACCTATTCAAATAGGTTCAACCTATTCAAATAGGTCCTACCTATTCAAATAGGTCCTACCTATTCAAATAGGTACTTATACCTATTCAAATAGGTACTTTTCTTTCCTGATGAAATTAGAGAGTTTTCTACATTTGTTGGACTTTATTATTGCAAATCTGAGCATATTCTACCAATTTGGATCTACAACCTATTCAAATAGGTCCAACCTATTCAATAGGTCCTACCTATTCAAATAGGTACTTATACCTATTCAAATAGGTACTTTTCTTTCCTGATGAAATTAGAGAGTTTTCCACATTTGTTGGACTTTATTATTGCAAATCTGAGCATATTCTACCAATTTGGATCTACAACCTATTCAAATAGGTCCAACCTATTCAAATAGGTCCTACCTATTCAAATAGGTACTTATACCTATTCAAATAGGTACTTTTCTTTCCTGATGAAATTAGAGAGTTTTCCACATTTGTTGGACTTTATTATTGTAAATCTGAGCATATTCTACTAATTTGGATCTACAACCTATTCAAATAGGTTCAACCTATTCAAATAGGTCCTACCTATTCAAATAGGTCCTACCTATTCAAATAGGTCCTACCTATTCAAATAGGTCCTACCTATTCAAATAGGTCCTACCTATTCAAATAGGTACTTATACCTATTCAAATAGGTACTTTTCTTTCCTGATGAAATTAGAGAGTTTTCTACATTTGTTGGACTTTATTATTGCAAATCTGAGCATATTCTACCAATTGGATCTACAACCTATTCAAATAGGTCCCAACCTATTCAAATAGGTCCTACCTATTCAAATAGGGTACTTATACCTATCAAATAGGTACTTTTCTTTCCTGATGAAAATTAGAGAGTTTTCCACATTTGTTGGACTTTATTATTGCAAATCTGAGCATATTCTACCAATTTGGATCTACAACCTATTCAAATAGGTCCAACCTATTCAAATAGGTCCCAACCTATTCAAATAGGTCCTACCTATTCAAATAGGTACTTATACCTATTCAAATAGGTACTTTTCTTTCCTGATGAAATTAGAGTTTTCCACATTTGTTGGACTTTATTATTGCAAATCTGAGCATATTCTACCAATTTGGATCTACAACCTATTCAAATAGGTACTTATACCTACTCAAATAGGTACTTATACCTACTCAAATAGGTACTTATACCTACTCAAATAGGTACTTATACCTACTCAAATAGGTACTTATACCTACCTCAAATAGGTACTTATACCTACTCAAATAGGTACTTATACCTACTCAAATAGGTACTTATACCTACTCAAATAGGTACTTATACCTACTCAAATAGGTACTTATACCTACTCAAATAGGTACTTATACCTACTCAAATAGGTACTTATACCTACTCAAATAGGTACTTATACCTACTCAAATAGGTACTTATACCTACTCAAATAGGTACTTATACCTACTCAAATAGGTACTTATACCTACTCAAATAGGTACTTATACCTACTCAAATAGGTACTTATACCTACTCAAATAGGTACTTATACCTACTCAAATAGGTACTTATACCTACTCAAATAGGTACTTATACCTACTCAAATAGGTACTTATACCTACTCAAATAGGTACTTATACCTACTCAAATAGGTACTTATACCTACTCAAATAGGTACTTATACCTACTCAAATAGGTACTTATACCTACTCAAATAGGTACTTATACCTACTCAAATAGGTACTTATACCTACTCAAATAGGTACTTATACCTACTCAAATAGGTACTTATACCTACTCAAATAGGTACTTATACCTACTCAAATAGGTACTTATACCTACTCAAATAGGTACTTATACCTACTCAAATAGGTACTTATACCTACTCAAATAGGTACTTATACCTACTCAAATAGGTACTTATACCTACTCAAATAGGTACTTATACCTACTCAAATAGGTACTTATACCTACTCAATAGGTACTTATACCTACTCAAATAGGTACTTATACCTACTCAAATAGGTACTTATACCTACTCAAATAGGTACTTATACTACTCAAATAGGTACTTATACCTACTCAAATAGGTACTTATACCTACTCAAATAGGTACTTATACCTACTCAAATAGGTACTTATACCTACTCAAATAGGTACTTATACCTACTCAAATAGGTACTTATACCTACTCAAATAGGTACTTATACCTACTCAAATAGGTACTTATACCTACTCAAATAGGTACTTATACCTACTCAAATAGGTACTTATACCTACTCAAATAGGTACTTATACCTACTCAAATAGGTACTTATACCTACTCAAATAGGTACTTATACCTACTCAAATAGGTACTTATACCTACTCAAATAGGTACTTATACCTACTCAAATAGGTACCTTTATGAAATTACTGTTTTCCATATTGGACTTTATTACAAATATGAACATATTCTATCGATTTGGATAAGTACTACCTATTCAAATAGGTACTTTGTACCTATTCAAATAGGTACTTTGTACCTATTCAAATAGGTACTTTTCTAAATGAGTCTTCCACATTTGTTGGACTTTATTATTGCAAATTTGAACATATTCTACCTATTTGGATAGGTACTACCTATTCAAATAGGTAATTTCTACCTATTCAAATAGGTACTTTTCTTTCCTGATGAAATTACAGTTTTCCACATTTGGACTTTATTATTGCAAATTGACCATATTCTACCAATTTGGATCTACTACCTATTCAAATAGGCACTACCTATTCAAATAGGTACTACCTATTCAAACAGGTACTTTTCTTTCCTGATAATTAGAGTTTTCCACATTTGGACCTAATTATTGCAAATTTGAACATTTCTACCTATTTGGACAGGTCCTATTCAAATAGGTACTTTTCTTTCCTTATGAAATTACCGTTTTCCACATTTTGTTGGACTCGATTATTGCAAATTTGAACATATTCTACCTATTTGGATAGGCACTACCTCTTCAAATAGGTACTTTTCTACATATCTTTATGAAAACTTGTCTTCTACATTTGTTGGAAAAAAAAAGTATTTAGGTAAGGTACATACATACAAGAGATTTTACATAAATTGATCGAGTTATAGATAGAGCTAGTACATACAATGCCTAAAGCCACTATTACGAAAAGCGTTTCGGGCAGGAAAAACATTAATGACTAAAACTTAATACTAATTGAGTATAAAGAATAAAATGTGTTGAGAACAAATAAAGATTAAGGGAAACATGGCTGAAAAAGCAGCACAAATACAGTAAAGATAAAGGGAAACATGGCTGAAAAAGCAGCACAAATACAATTAGGTAGACAAACAGCGTTGTTTAAGAAAACAGACATGGGTTGACAATAGGTAGGTTACAGGGAATTTATTAGGTAATGCTTCATTTTTATCTTAAACTGGTTGAGAGGGGTACAGTCTTTAACATGGTAGGGAAGGTCATTCCACATTCTGGGACCCTTGATTTGTAGAGCATTTCTAGTTTAAGTCGAACTCTTGGAATATCAAAATTTATTTCTGGTGTGGTGCTCATGGGTTCTGTTACAACCTTCTATGAAACTTTTGAGGTAAGGATTGGCATTACAGTTCAGCATTTTATATATGTATAATACACGAGAGAATGTGCAGTGACTTAATATCTAACATTCAGAGATTTGAGTAGGGGTACCAAGTGATGTACAAATTTGTTCATGTACCTATTTATTATCACCATGGGAAGATTCATGGGCAACAAGGCGAGAGTCAGGGCTACAGGAAAAAGGACTCACACCTGAAACCTAACTCCAAGTTTACTGCATTACAAGGCACGTGTTGCCACCAATAGCATGTAGCTTTTTTACATCCTGTGCTTGTCCTGAGTGGGGTAGTGCAAGAAAACCAGCACTGAATGTTACGAATGAATGTCAGGACATTCAACAAGGATATGCACGACCGTAAGAGGGACAACGCAATTAGGACAATAAGGAGCAGGGCGGCGCTCCATCAAGTAATTGAGTTAAGCGAGCATGGCCAACACGCAACCTCACCAGGGCCGTTTCCCATTGCCGGTTACGGTGGTAGGAGGACGGCCACGAGGACAACTTAAGAGAACGTAGTTTGTTACCAGTAACAGACGAACAACAAGCCTGCCAATGAGTAAGCCTTTTCCAGGTCAAAAAGGACAGCAACAACGGAGGTCTTCGCAGCAAAAGCTGTACGAATATAGACCAAGTTCACCAGGACATCTGTTGTGCTGCGCCACTTGTGGAAACCAAATTGAGAAGGGGAGAGGTGACGGTGTTCCAGGAACCACATCAGATAAACGTTAACCATATGTTCAAAGAGTTTGCAGACAATTTGTGAGGGCAATAGGGCGAAAGTCCTTAGAGGATGTTCCCAGAGACCCCGGTTTGCGAACAGGGAGGATAACGGCATCGAGCCAGTCCTCAGTGACTAACGACGTCTCCCAGATTCGATTACACAGACTCGGTAAATACCGAGATGTGCACAGAGGGAGATGGCAAAGCATCTCAATGAATGCCATCGGAGCCCGCCGCCGTAGAAGTGCAGAGGGCCAGGGCAGAACAAAGTTCAGAGAGAAGGGATCGTTATAGGGAAGGCGAAGACTAGTACAGAAATCTAAAGGACGAGATTCAAGGACAGGTTTACAAAGAAGGAAAGATTGGGGAAGATGAAGACCATTGCTAACAAGAAAGTGGGAACCCAGTTCGGTAGTGACCTGTAACGGGTCCGCCACAAGAGTACCACGGATGTGAAGGACCGGTGAAACATCAGGAACGAACTTGCCCGCTATCTTGTGGATACGCTTCCAGATATGTGGCAGAGGAGTTTCAGACGTAATGGAGGGAGACATAAGATGCCCAACATTCACCTTTAGCCGTACGGATGGCCCTACGGGCCACCGCACTTGCCTTCCGAAAGAAAAGAATCGGCCGTCTGGCAACGGCGGTGTGTCTTCCGGGCTGCATGTTTACAGCGGACAGCCCGAGCACAGTCTGCATTCCAAACCAGGGAATGCAATTCCGTGGACCCCGAGAGGAAGAGCGAGGAATAGAGCGGAGGTCAGCTTCAAAGACTCATGAAAAAGGAAGAGCGAGGGAGAGGCAGAAAGGAGAGGTCAGAGAGAGCAGCACTGAGGGTAAATAGGTTCCAGTCCGCTTTAGCAAACTGCCACCTAGGGAAGGAGAGGAGGGTGAAAAGAGAAAAAGGTAACAAGGATGGGGAAATGGTCACTACCATGGAGGTCATCAAGGACCTACCACGTGAAATCCAAGTAAAGAGAAGACGAGCAAAGAGAAAGATCAAGAAAGGAAAGGGTACAAGTCCGAGAGTCCAAATGCGTGGGCTCACCAGAATTCGGAAGAGACAGGGAAGGAGAGAGGATAAATCGCTCAAGAAGGCGACCTCGGGTGTTCGTCAGAACATCACCCCAAAAGGAATGACGACAATTGAAATCACCCAGCAGGAGCACAGGCTCCGGCAAGGAGTCCAGTAGGCATTTCAGATCAGGAAGAGAAAGCGGGACACTCGGGGGAGATAAATGGAACAAATGGTGTACCATTTCCCCACAAAGATACGAGCGGCAGAACAATGGAGAGGCGAAGGAAAAAGTAAGGGGACAAAGGGAACAGAGCGAATCAAGAGAGCAAAAGAGTTAAGAGCCCCAGCAACAGCTAGGGAGGGGGGGGGGAGAGAAAGGAATAGCCCTGAAAATGACCAGGACGAGCACCAAGCATTGGCTCCTGGAGACAGACACAAAAGGGGGGAAAACCGCGAAATCAGAAGTTGCAGTCCAAGGAAATTGGCGTAATAACCTCGAACGTTCCATTGAATAGACCAATGAGAAGAGAAAAGACAACAGAGAACAAGGAAGAAACAAAGGCGAAAGAGCAACATAGCACATTAAAGAAGATCAGGGTCAGCAAAGTCAGGGTTAGAGGGCATTTGTAAACTGAGCAAAGACGGAGGGAAGAAAACGGGAGAACAGACCATAGGCGGACGGGCGGGGTCCGGAGGAGGAGGAGACAACCGAGAGGGGCAGTCAAGGACAGCAGCAGGAAGAGGGGGGTGGGGGTGGGGGGGAGGAGAAAGAGGGGAGCGCACCTCAGCAAGGGCAGCAACCGAGAGGGAAGCGGGGGCCAAAGAAAACCTCCATAGCAGGAACAGGGGGCACAACCACCGAAATGGGAGGGGAAGGAGTGAAAGTCAGAAGCAGGGGCCGAGGAAGAAAGCGAAGCCTTCTTACCCGTCGAGGAGGAGGAAGGAGAGGAGCCAGGCTTACGCTTCTGACTTAAAGAGACGGGTGTCCCAGCAACTACGTACTGGGCAACGGATTCCAGCATCTCAACAGGAGAAGCTGAACGAGAGCACACACGACGGCCATTAGGAGAGCGATGGACATCAGCCCGCACTGACAGGCAGCGGGGAGAGTCAATAGACGGAGAAGGATGGGAAGGAGGATCGGAGAGAGACAAGGAAGAAGACACAGGAGACATGACAGACCAGGTAGAAAGAAGGGGCACCCCAGACAGAGGACCAGGAGGGGGACCCTTCGGGACAGAACTCAAAGGAACAAAGAGGGGCAGTGGGCCTATCAGGGTTCAAGGCCCGGAGACGGTTATGAGTCTGAGGAAGGTGGGAAGGACGAGGGAGAGGAAGAGCGCAACATGCGAGCATAAGAGACGTTAGCATAAGGCGGGAGCCGGCGAACCTGGCGTCTTGCCTCAGGAAAAGATAAACGCTCCCAGTGCTTCAAGTTGAGGACGGCTGCCTCAAGCTTATAATGGATACACTCATGGGAGGAGGTAGGATGGGCCTCACCACAGTCGAGGCACCGAACCTGGAAGAAGTGCACTCCGACTTAGAGTGACCTTCGCCCCCACACAAAGGACAGAGACAGTCCCAGAGCAGCAGAGGGCAACATGCCCAAACCTCCAGCACTTGTTACAGAGCCTAGAAGAAGGAATGTACTCCTGGACAGAGCAGTCTGGCACCAGCAAGAATGACAGAGGATGGAAGGGTCCTACCATCAAAGGTAATCTTCACAACCCGAAGGAGATGACGGTGATGACCATGAGGGGGACGAGTAGGCCCGAAACGCTTTGCGTAATAGTGGCTTTAGGCATTGTATGTACTAGCCCTAACTATAAATCCATCACTCTTTGTAAAATCTCTTATGTATGTACCTTACCTAAATAAACTTTTTTTTTTTTTGAGTAAACGAGTCTACCTGGAGGACAAAATGGATTTGGGCATCAAGGATATGCCGAATATCATCGTGGCAGTCCTGCAGATTCCGAACACTGGTCACAACATGGGGTGGGAGGAGAATAGTGCCAACACTGGCATTCAACCGAGCGTTCTTTGAGACCCGAACAGGGATCTCGCCAAGGCAGGATAAGGCAGCCAAGCGGGAAGCTACATCCTGAGGAGCAGCAGCAACGACACGTGTACCGAGACGAGTGGAGAGACAACCGAGTGGCCCTGCCAATTCTAAAGGAGTGAGGGGCGTAATCAGCTGGAGGCGAGCCTAGCACTGCGATGGCGGCGCGAAGCATCCTGGAGAAGTCTTGCCTGGTCACTGGGGCACGGGCCGGGCTTGGCCCCAGGCTAGGGTAGGCGTGCATCCCGCATTGTGCTTGTAGGATCCGAAGATAATGTCTATTCTTGACCATGTAAATGATACCTGATCCAGTCAAAGCGTGTGTCGACCTTTTGCCGAGTAGATCACCTTCCCCGGGCTGAAAGTAATAAGGCGGTAAGGGTGGGCAGAAGCGGGCATGCAGTTGTAACATGACAAGCAAGAACTCGGTTGAGAGGGGTAAACCCTATCTGAATTAATATGGAGGAGACCTAGCTACTAAGGGTAGTGCAGGAGATTGGCATAAGAGGGAGGGAGGGGGGTGCCCTGACGCAGGATTTAAAAAGATTCCTTAATTAAACAATCCTGGATGAAACCCCAAATAGAAACATTGGCACAGAAAACACTGGGGGAGGAAGGAGAATAAGTTTGTATAATAACTAAACTGTAGCAATGTAAGGTAGCTAACAATTCTAATGAAACTTTCAGTGAAACGAAGGGAGCGAAATACCGTTGCTAGGAATAAAGGCAGGATAAGATAGCCAGAAGTAAATCGGCAAGGGTGGCTCAAAACAAATACAATCTGTTATAATACAATACACAATCATAATATATAATTAATACATATACCATAGAACGGATATATAATATCAAGTCAATATATAAACAATAAATGGAATATAAAGCAATACGTTAAGGCATATCTGTAACATGCTTGTGTACAAAGCGCGACAAATACAACAAATTACTGTACTAAGTATGGGAGCGGGGAACATTACCCTTGGTCTCCATCTCATGTTGGCCTCCAAATGGATGATAAAGCTGAAGAGAAGCCAAGGAATCTGCCTTAAGTAGCCATCGAGTGTTGCCTTGAATTGTCAATGAGCATCCGAGAGCAGCAGCTGTACACCGAGAACTTTGGCTACATCTTGTAGAACGGGTGCAAAGTTAAATCGACGCCAAGGAACTAGTGATCAGTAACTGTAATAAGAATAATATTAAGAATACAAAGTAATATTGTAAATAATATATGACGGCAATGTGCCACAGAGTAGGAGATGAAATTATGGTATGGCGTCGCTTAGGAAAGCGACGCCATACCGTAATAATAATTTATGCTCATAATAAAATACTGAAATAACAGTAATGATACGGATTAACGTTAATACTGTAATATAGCACAGTAAATAAGGGATATATATACATACTCTGTCCCATCTCCCGTAAAGGTATTCCTTATTCCAACTTTTACCCAGTTATTCATTCCTCCATCCTTACCTGTTGGCGAGATTGTTGGTCTTCTGTTACTGTAACAAACTGCATACTCTTAAGAGTAGTGTGTCCTCATGGCCGTCGTCCTGCCACAGTAACCAGCGATGGGAAACGGCTCTGGCGAGGTTGTGTATTGGCCATACATGCTTAACTCGGTCACTTAATGGAGCGCCGCCCTGCTCCTTATTGTTCTGACTTCCAGGACGAGCATGTGTCTTGTTTTCCGACCGTCCTTCACAGTCACTTGTCCCTTGATAGAATTCTTGGTGAATTGGACACTTTCAATATCAGACACCTTATCCATTTCTGTTCTCGTATTGGCATCCTTGGTGATATTTAGCGCCCTCTGATTATTCCACACATTTGATGGTGCTACATAGCCATCCGGGTTTGGTGCATTCTTTTGATAATTACTTCCTGTCCCCCGACACAGTGAATTATATGTACCCTGTATCACCACATACTCCATACCACCACAAGTACTATGTACCAGCACAAGTATTCTTTACCCCCACATGTACTCTGCACCTCACCCTCAAACAGCTAATGGGTATTGGGTAATATATGTTAATCAATTTAGTATACAGTTCGTGCATCCTGGGAATGGTCAGTAATTCAACCTTGTGGAACACACAGCACAGAGACCTTGTGGGACTGAGCACACTGCTCCAAATTTAGCCGAATCTTTCACCCGTAAGGAGGGAATTGATTACCAACTCCGATTGCCTTTGAGCAGCCCGAGGGGCAGCAATATTCCAAGAAAATCAAGAAAATCTAGTTGATTTGAGGTAAAGTTAAGTAGTAATAATTATTAGTATTAAAATTATTAAGATTTATAGATCACCTATGGTAGGTATACATAGCTACCACCTATGGCTCCTTATTTTAGTATTTATTTTATGGGATGATTTTTAAGGCTTAATAATTAAGATTGTAATGAAGTTGTTGGCAAAGATGATAGCTGTTGACGGATGAATACTCTTTACTAAAATAGTTTATTCTTTACCGAAAATAGTTAAAAAAAAAAAAAAAAAAAAAAAAAAAAAAACCACAAAACAAGTTATAGGTCTCCATTTTGTGTTGGCTAATGTTTCAACCCATAATTTAAACCACTATTCTACAGTGCATCCTGTTAAAGGTTAACACTTGGGAGAAATCTTGGTGCTTCAGTAAATTATTACATATAACATACGACTGCCTCTGCTCTTGACCACATCTTGACTAACATACCCCTCTCCATTTAGTTCAGGGATAATCACTGATAGGACCACAGACTATTACCCCATATTTCTCCTAACCAACATTTATAAACCACCTCTAGATACAATGAAGATAAGCTTTAGGCTGCACAGTCGAACTTCTATAAGCAACTTTATTGCTGCTGCTAATATCAACTGGGAGACTTGGGTAACAGTGAACATTAACCTAGCAGTGCAAACATTTCAAAAAACTCTAAGAGCCTCTCTAACACCCACTGTCCAATGCTAACAAAATGAGTCACAACTAAAAGGTTAAACAATCCACGGCTTACAAAGTGTATACTTAAATCTATCGATAAAAAACATGACCACGAGAAGAAATATAGGTTAGGAGTCGTTTTGAAAGAAGTTTCAAAGATTTACTCATCAATGTTGTCTAAAATAATTTGGAGAGCCAAAATAAAATACTACGAAAATAAATTTAACCAAATTAAGGGCAACATTAAGAAAACCTGGAGCACTATTTCCCAAATATTAGGATAAAAAAATATTTGAATATAAAATCAATACTGTACTCATATCCAATGACGACGGCGTGCTTTCAGCCTCTGACACTGCTATTGAATTCAATAGTTTCTTTTCATCCATTGGTAATCCCTTGCTAGTGATTTCACTGATGTCAACAATTTCACTTTTATCAATTCTGCCAACCTTGTCAAAAATATTTGAGAAGCTAATCTATGAGCGGCTGTACTCTTATCTAGCTAAACACAATATATTTAGCTCTTGCCAATATGGCTTCAGACCAAAAAAAAGAGCACTAAGATGCACTGATTAGCATGATTAACTAGATATATGCAGCTCTTGATAAAGGTGAATTCCCAGTTGGGTTATTTGTTGACCTAACATAAGGCCTTTGATACTGTCAACCAACACAAGGTTTTTAAATTACATTGTTATGGAGTCAGAAGTCACTCCCTCCAATACCTTCAATCTCTTACCTCTGTGACAGGCTCGAGTATGTTTTTCTGAATGATTCCACTTCTCCAACTCTTCCCATCAACATTAGTGTTCCACAGGGCAGAATACTTGGCCCTCTCCTCTTTCTCATTTACATTAATGACCTTCCAAATGCATCTCAACACCTCAACCAATTTTATTTGCTGATGACAACCTTCATTTTCTTCAGTTCTAACACAGTTCTATGATAGTGAATACTGAACTAAATAAAGTCCACCTTTGGCTAACTGCTAACAAACTCACCCTTAACGTTGACCAAACCTATACTGTATTTTGTTTGGTAATAAATCTTCAGATCAAATTAATCTAAGAATAAACAATATACAAATTAGTAATAAAGTAGGTAGTAAATTCCTTGGTGTTTTCATTGATAAGCTGAATTTCCAGGGCCACATTCAACAGAGCAAGAAATATTTCTAAAACTGTTGGCATTCTTTCCAAGATCAGATATTATGTACCTTGTCCTGCCCTGGTGATGCTCTATTATTCTCATCTATCCTTATCTCAATTATGGTATTTGTGCAAGGGGTTCTACTACCCAAAATCATCTACGTCCTCTAATTACTCAACACAAATCTGCTATTAGAACAACAAACAACTCTGTCCCCAGACAACACTCGGTACCCTTACTTAAATCTTTGAATATGTTAGATATTAAGTCACTGTACATCCTCTCAAGTGTACCCTATATATTAAAAACTCTCGAACTGAAATGCCAATCCTGACCTTCAACGCTTCCTAGAAGATTGTAACAAAACATGTGGGCACCAACCACACCAGAATCAAATACTTACAGTATTTGATATTCCAAGAGTGCAACTTAACCAAACTAGAAATGCTCTGCAAATCAACGGGACCCAGAATGTGGAATGATACTCCCAATCACGTTCAAAGGCTGTACCGCTCTCAACCAGTTTAAGAGAAAAACTAAGTACAGTACTACAGTACAGTAGGCAGTGCATCATTTTATTCCATTGTTGTTCATGTTCAGTACAGAGACTGTCCTCGTTGTCTTCTCTTGTGTAACTGTAGTTGGCCGGACCTGAGGATGAGAGGAAATTAACATTAGGAATATCAGGTTTAAAATAGTTAACACTATATATATATATATTTTTTTACCATTCTATTAATGCAGTTTATTAAGCCTTCGTTTGACACTTGAAACTTTTACTACCACCCACAGGATGGATATGGGGTGCACAACTAGTCACACAATGTGTATTTGGTCCAATACCACCCATATGATTGATATGGGGTCCACTACTACCCACAGAATTGGTGTGGGGTCCACTACCGCAATATAAAAAATAGGAACAGACAAGTATGAACTGGAGATACAGATGTTCTGAAAACTTGAGAGATCATTACCAATGCTGGAATATTGTAACAAAAAACCAGCCTTGAATGTAATGAAACGTCATTTTTCATAGTGAAACCCAGAGGCTCCCTAGAGCTATTCAGGCTGAAATGGATATATTAGCTTTCTGGCATCAGTCAATGTGCATGGAGTTCTTGCCTACCGGGGGACCCCGAGCCAGAACCTGGCCCCCCCCTCAGAGAGGCACGAGGAGCAATGGCCTATAGACACCCCCATGAGGTTGGGAGTATTCTATGTCTGCCATCGACCGTGTCTGGCACCCAGAAAGGTAGGCGCCCCCAAAACAAACCCGAATTCTGGTGAAATGATTGCTACCGAAAGCCGAACGAGTGGACTGAACTCTCCAAATGAAAATTAGCAAGCTAGCATGAAGTAATCACATTGCCACACAGCTGTCTACGCAACCCCCCCCCCCCCACCTCCCCGGGAGGGGGAAGGGAGAGCCCCAGACCCTCACACCGGCGATTCACCCTTCAGTTCTGAGGCTGGATGTCAAAACATGCGAAAACACTGGAGGGGAGGGAAGGGTACCGAAGAGCCTCTGGGACTCACCCAGAGGCTCATCGCCAACCCAATGCAACTCAGGCTCTACGAGGGCCTGCGTTGGAACGTTGACAAGGTGGGGAGCGGCCAGGACCCTGTTCAACCTTCAAAAACCCTGCACCCAAATGTCAACCCAAGAAATGTCGCCAAAAACAGCAGCCAAGGCAGCAAATTTATGAACATCGTGGGCACAGTCAATCTGCAGGATAGACCGCAGGCTGGCTAGACTTCATAACCCTGCGGATGACTCCAGGAGCAGGGAAGGAGGGAAACCGCGTCAACTCAAAGCACGTCCCTGGCCACTAAAGCCATGGCACGCAAATAACGGCGAAGAGCCGCAACCAGACACACACATGATGCACTATCGGCCTAGCCAACCAAGACTCAACAACCCAAGGACTCCTCCGGAAAGCAGCAAACTCATTCTTCGCCAGAAAAGAAGGAGACGGCTGCAGACAAACAAACCTACCACCAGGACGTTCTCCAGAATCGGAGAAGAGCATGAAGCTCCCCAATCCGACCCAAAGAGGCCAATGCTAACAGGAAAGATCCTTAGAATCCTGATTCTGAACCTAAGGGGCCACAACAAACCGAGGAAGAGAGAGAAAAGAGAGTACCCGGTTCAATGACCAGGACGGCTCGGGAGATGCATGAGCAGGCCGGAGCTTGAAACAATGCACGAGACAGTTTGCGGAACGGCGCAGAAGTAACATCAATACCGAATGCAAGCTGCAGCAGTTCCGCAGGGCCGCATGATACGAGGCGACAATATTGAGCGTAAGATGATGGTCCTGGAACAACCACGAAAGGAAGGACAAAACAATCTAATCAAAGACTGAAGTACACCTACACAGTGATAGGAAAAATCGCAAGGACCGCCAGGAAACTTCATACTGCCACCGAGACAAAGCACTCGGGTGGGAGACCAACAATGAAGCCACCTATGCTCCATACAAATGATGATAGACCCAAGTCAGAAACTCCAGACACGAAGACTCGAGGAGAACAAACGAACCAGCCTTGAACCGGGCTGGACCTATCTGCTGAAAGAGGTGGATCTGCGAGAAGACCCTCGGGTTCAGACGCTGAGCAAGCAGCGCCTGAAACCAAGGCTGGGCCAGCCACCATGGAGCCAGAAGGACATTTCTTCTCCTGGTAAGTTTCCAAGGGAGCCAGGACCTGGAACAACAGCTGAACCGGGGAAGAGAGGTACAAGTAACCCCACCTCGCCCAGTCCTGCCTGAAAGTGTCGACCCCGACAGCCTTGAAGTCGGGGAAGGGCGTCACGTATACCGAGAGATGCCTCAACAACGCCGACACGAAGAGATCCACTTCCAGAGGCCCGAACGTCCAGCAGAGTCAACGGAAGGAATCGGCGTCGACCATCCATTCCGTGGACAGGGGAACAAAACGAGACAGGCCGTTGGGGGCCTGTCTCGAGGCATCCGGGGAAGCAACCTAAACCGAGCATGCAACGTCTCGGCTGCCTGCACCCTCATATCATGATCAGTAGCTTGGGTAAGCTGGAGAACATATAAACAAACACTGCACGACTCTGTATCAAAAGAATAACTGACCCTACAGGCAGCATGGCAGAGGCACAACTGGTGATTGTCACCCTGAGACAAGGGGACAGAGCAACCGTCAACCTCGCACGAAGTGAGAGGGGACTCAGGGGTCGTATCCTTCAGACCAACGAGAGACTATGGGGGTTTCCCAGGGCCCTTAGCCTTGGTAACATACTAAGGGAGGCTCAGGCAGGCATTTTGGGGTGCCAGCTAACCGGCACCCCAAAACTACCAAGCAAACTGCTAAAAGCTGCATCCCTGGGACATCCCTGTACACTAGTAGGGGCCTAGTGGAGGACCACTAATAACAATAGGAAATGACTAACCAAGAGGAAGACCCTCCACAAGGCTGAGAAAACAAAAAGAAAAAGAAAACCCAGCAAGAAAACAACGTGCCCAGGCAGAACAGAGTCGGCCGCTATGAGAGGTGATAACAAGCAGCACTGTACCCTGCGCCCCAACCAGTGACAAAAACTACCCCCTACCCAGAGGGAAACAGGGATAAACAAAAACCCCTGCCGACTCAAAGGGTGGTCTATCACCAAGCAGTAAAAGACACAGCAGAAGTTGACCCCAAGGTGACTTGTGGAAGGTTGCCCCAAGCCCCAAGGGCAGTACTTATAGGGCATCTAGGGAAGGAAACCCTAGGCGCATGCAGCCTGAGTACTTGAAGAATAATACTCCTGGCTCGCAGACCGACCGGAGACAGACGACTACGCCACAAGGCACAAGATCCGAGACAAAATCTGGAGCCAGAGGCACACGACCTGCCAGGAACACATCAGCCAAGAATTAAAGGGTGAATTGCCAGAGCGAGGGTCTGGGGTTTCCCCTTCCCCGGTAAGCAAGTTTTTTTTTTAGCCCTGTTATCCACACCGAGTTTGACATCTTCCGGAAGAGGCAAAACCACCAAAACTTTGTTGAGCATCTTTATGTTGTACAACCTCTTTGTGGCACAGATAGCTCCCTGATCCATAGGCTGTATGAGAGAGGTTGTATTAGGAGGAAGTGCCATACACGTTATCTTGCCATCATGTGAGGTTAACGTGTCAATTCTGGGGTGGGCAGGCGCATTATCAAGCAGCAGCAAAGCCAAACTTCGCTTGGCCTTACTTTGAGTTTCTTAACTTGATAGTCACGAACTTCCCTGCAGAACACATGAAACCAGGAAAGAAAGATCTCCTGTGTAAACCATGCATTCTTTGAGTTATAATATTTCACTGGTAGTCTGTCCATGCATTGTTGCAAGGCTCTTGGTTTCTTTGATTTGCCAACAATTGCATACGTAATTCTGTCTGTGCCGTCAGCATTCGCACACATCATGGCCAACACCCTGTCCTTGTTAACTTACGGCCTGGCACACAACCCTCACTCCTCATAGCAAGAGTTTTTTTCTGGTAAACTCCTCCAATACAACCCGTTTCATCTGCATTATAAATTTGATAAGAATATAAATTATTTGCCAAATGTATGTTCTTAATTTATGTTTAAATGATTCTACACTGCTTGTATCTGCGCTCGATTTTTCACCGACAATTTTCCTCTTCACAATATTGTGTCCCCCTTTGAACCTTGCAACCCACCCTTCTTTAGCTTGGAAATTCTCTATCCAAGGCTTGCTGCAAACCTGCTTGCAGCATTTTATATTTCTGGGCTGTGAATTGTCACGCCAGCTGTGCGGTGCAGAGCAAACCATTTGTACACAGCCTCATCCAACTGTACATGCGTAGAATTTTTCAAAGTTTTTCTCCTACACCCTCTGCTAGTGCTTGCACCTTCATTCTCACTGATTGAAATGTATTTCAGATATTTCTCTTTTTGTTTCCTTATATCAGAAACAGTACTAGTGCCTATATTAAATTCCTTGGCAACACTTGAAGTCGACCGGCCAGTTTCACAACATTGTATAACACGTAACATGTCCTTAGCTGTTAGGACAACCTTCTTCCTCTTAACACCTCCAGAACGATTGATGCTGCTACCAGACATAGTCTTTGCCAAATATGTTCAAAGTTACTATGAAAATAAAGTTATTTAAAAAAATATTTCACGAGGGACGAGAGCACATGGCTTGTCAGGCCTGGACGGGTCCACTTGGGGCAGGGAGGCACGTTACGTAGGCGGCCAGGAGGAAAAAAAAATCACTATTTTTTAAGGCAACTTCAGCCTGTGCAAATTGTTTTTAGGAAACCTGTATAGTATTTTTTATTACATAATTACTAGTATTTCTTTTGTTTTGGCTATGATGAATTGTTCTAAAATTAATGGTAATTCCTATACTGTAGTGTATAGGCCACTCCACCTTCCCCTTATCCCCTCAGGTGGTCCCTCCCAATGCTCCCCATCTCTCCCGACACGACCCACCCACCCCACCCCCTCCTACACCATGCGCCTCGAGCCACAGCCATACGGGACTAATACGGTACAGCCCGGGGCCTGGCTTTCATATCCAGACAATTCACTCCTTGTCCGGCTGACTGTCCGGATATTGCAACATCGGCAGCAAGTTAACCGGACCAGATTTTTTTATTCAGGCAAAACACCTGATTTTCTGGCTCGTATGGACATTTTGGCCGGATATTGAGAACTTTATCTGGTCACGATTTTGGCCATATATGGGCGTTTTCCGGATATTCGAATCCTGGATAATCGAGTGTCAGTATATTATAATTTGGCACCATGAAATATTTACAGAAAATAAGTCAAAGAATAATTGTTATAATTTGCCGAGAACTACCAAGATTTCTCAAACTAAAGTACATATGAGCATTCAACAGGATGTAGCTGATCCATGGTATTCAAAAGTGTTAACAGCATGCAAAGTGGTAGGGAACAAGGCTAGAAGCAATCATGTTATTAAATAAGAGTTAATATTTAACATAGTATTGTAGTAGACAATTAATAAGGATGCCTTACAAGTATGTAATGACTGCGTATGATGTAATTAGTAGGGAAAGTCGGATGAATGGATGGATATTGTTTTGTATATTTTTAGTTCTTTTCCTATAATGCCTCTACCTAATAAATGAGGGGTACAGAATTAATGCTGATAAGCCTTACCCATCATATGTAGTAGGAATTTAACCATCTTTTTCAAACTTGCTCATAAATTTTGTATTATCTGCATGCTTCTTCTGTTGTGTCATAAATTCATCAATGAAAGGATACACTTTGATATTACTAATCTTGACCCCTTGACTGTTGTAGCAGAACATCTTAAGGCATCGTTCACACACATGAGCATTAGGTATTGGGAATCTTGACTCGTCCTTCACTATCCAGCTGAAAAAAAAAGGAGTGGAGTTATAAACTATTATCATATGATAGTCACATCACCATACACAATCATTTCAAGCAGGGTTTCTCAGTCTGGGGAACGCATTCTCCTCGTGCTCTCTCTAGTGTTTTTATATTCCAAGTTTGCTCTAGTTAATAGCCACTTTGGAACAAACATTAGAGAGTACTAGGGGTATGTGTATCCCAGATTGAGAAACCCCCCTGATTTACACAAATATTTCAGGTACAGAACAGCACACACTATCATTAAGGTAAACAGGTCACTGTCTAAAATATCAACACATTCTACCTATGACCACCTATCAATTCCTAAAGGACACAGCTTAAAAAAGAAATCATTAGACATTAAATCTTTGTAAATCCTGAATTAGTTATGAAAGTAATGGAATCCTAACCCATCTTCATCAACAAAGGCCAAGTGCATATTAATCCAGCCACCAAACTCCATTTATGAATGAAAAACAGGTTTACACATGGCTCACAACTGAACCTAAGTTAGGCCAAACTATTCAACATTCTGGTGTAATAATATTAACTTATATTTGAGAAAATACAAATTCTGAATACACAGTACAATGAAATTGATGAAAGTATTTATGGGGTTGACTGCCAGTTTGCCAAGCCTTGCCTGGGGACTGGTTGTGGAGTCCTGATAATCTGAACTAGGACTAAATCCTCTCCAGATATTCAAAGTTTTTGCTGACCAAACCACATATGAAAAGGTGAAGAAACAACAACGTTTTGGCCCATCCTGGACCCTTATCAAGTCGTATGTATGGACTCCTTCACACACAACTTGATAATGGTCCAGGACGGACCAAAACGTCGCCGTTATATATCTTTTGATGAATGATTTGGTCATCATATCTTCAGCCACATTATTGTGACTCGTCTGTAATTTATTTTTATTTCAGTATCATAAGGGTTTGTGAGGAGTTTTCTTACTATACATGACAGAAAACAAACTTGCATATTTTTATACACAATATATAGTGTGGTGTAAATAACTTTTAATAAACTAATGATTTTTGACCAAGATTTTCTAATTAAAAGTTTTACCTTTAGTTTTTAATACTGAAATTTTTAAATGCACTCTCATTACAAGGCCCTGTTGTTAAGTGATCAGCGCAGTCAATTCACAATAGAAAGTCCTGGGTTCGATCCTGCAGCAAGACAAGAGATGGTTGACCACATTTCCTTTCATGTAATGCCTCTGTTCACCAAGCTTTAAATGTTTAATTATCAACAGAAGGTGTCAAGCCAGGAAGACTATATAACCCCATCTGTGTCATGGTATATTCAAAAGGCACTAAACAGCACTTAGGATGTCAATATGATAACAAACAGTATAAGGCAAGTAACAAGGGTTGACAGCAAACTCAAGAAGGATTTGGATATACAGTACTTTGCTCATTTTTCAGAGACAGAAGATATCCAGAGAGGATTCTACAGGAAGTAGCAACTTTTTTTTTGACACTACAGAGGTGGGATCTTCTGAGGACTGGATGACAGCCGATTCCCTTCTCCAGGATGGTGCTCCCTTCAAGGTATGTTCCCACAGCAACAAGAACCTACAGGGAGAAAATAAACCAAATTCAAGGACACCATGGAGGTGTCCTGCATGGCAACATTTTCCTTCAGACTCCCCTCTGATAGCCTGGAAAAGGGTAGCCTCTAAGCAAGATATGCTAGTGAGGGCATGTTTCCCTGCTCACCCTCGGTATAAAAGGGGAAATACCAGGAATGTGAACCCAATATATTCTAACCTAACTTAGTGTAAACCCGAAGATCTCCTTCGTTTTGACACACACATTTGGTTACAGCTGCTAGGAGCTTCTAACATTTGTGTGTTATCAGATTTACCAACCTGGATTGTACCTGGATGGGGTTCCGGATGTTGTTGTTCTCTCCAAGCCTGGCCTGGGGGCAGGCTTGACTTGAGAGAGCTCAGTCCAACAGGGTGTTGCTTGGAGTGGCCCTCAGGTCCACATATCCAGTTGGTCTGGCACTTCATGAAGTGCCAGAATATTAAATTAACAGGAATATTTTCAAACACCTTCAAGATTTTGACTATTAATAAATTATATCCAACTATAACTAACTTGGCTAAGTGAAGAGAGCAAATGAAGCACTTGACGGAGAGTTTTGTTGCCTGGCCACGTAGCAGTGGGTATCGTGCTGGGTCCTGGACGTCATGTTGGTGGTGCAACCTGTAAATACAGTAATTTACAAACAAATCAGGTTCAAGATGCAAGACAGCATCACTACAATTTACTATGTAGCTGAGTATTGCACAAGGGCTACATCAGACAGGATCTGCATATGCACAGAAAAATAGTACAGTATTCGAACTAAGGTTCATTTTCCTAACGTTAAAAACTATGCCCTGAGCATAGGAAAAATATCCTAAAAAAATGTTGTCATTTTTTAAGATAGCAGATATTTCCTGGAGGTCTCAAATACTGATTGGGAACACTATTAGTGGGAGTTTCAAGGTTGTAAAGTACTATACCTGAAACATTTTAGGATGATATGCATACCATGAGTTGAAAACCTTAAATGGTATGTGCATTTCAAGGGTTAAACACAGTCACTAGAATGCTGTCTCTTATTTTTTGTTCAAAGGAAGTCAAATAACACACCTTGCTTGAATGGATCACAGCTGATCAGAATCTTTGGTGGGACAGAAAGAGCATGATATATGCCAACATATCCACTTCACCAAGCTGTCTTGACAGACAGGCCAAACTTGACATCAGCATTTTCAGATTAGTTTCTAGGATTGGATTTCCTAGATCTACATTGGTTTCTGTACCTAGATGGTTTCTAGGATTTCTAGGTTTCTAGGGTCCAAAAATTGCACAGAAGTGCAATCCTAGGACCTGCAATTTGTAGACCTCATCCTGGAAACATTCTTGTATCAACATGTTAAACAAGCTACGAGGATGAGGGAAGGGGACGTCCCCTCCATGCTGGATTTGATATTTACCAGGAAGGAGGAAGAAATATTTGACATTCAATACCTTCCTCCCTTGGGTAAAAGTGACCATGTCTTTTTGGGAATAAAGTATGCAATGCGTTATAATCTGGAAGAAAATATGAAGGTTGGTGAAATTGAAAAACCTGACTTTAGGAGAGGACATTATGGCAACCTTAGAAATTTTTTTAGTGGGTATAATTGGACAGACTTGTTGCTAGGTAAGGAAGTGAATGAGATGTATGTCAAGTTTTGTGAAATATATGATAAAGGAACAAAAAAAATTATACCAAAACAGAGAAGCAGAACTAGGAAACAGGATTGGTTCAGCAGAAAGTGTGAGAGGGCCAGAGACAAAAAGACACAAAAATGGAATCAATACAGAAAGAGGCCAAACCCCAAACATACCAGCGATACAAAGATGCGAGAAACAACTACACGACAGTGAGGAGAGAGGCAGAAAGAAATTTTGAAAAAGGGATTGCAGACAAATGTAAAACAGAACCAGGTCTATTCAATAAATTCATAAACAAGAAATTGCAGGTAAAGGATGATATACAGAGGTTGAAAATGGGAAATAGAGTCACAGAAAATAAAAATGAAATGTGTGAAACATTAAACGAAAAGTTCCAAAGTGTGTTTGTACAAAATGAAATCTTCAGGGAACCAGATACAATAAGAATTCCAGAGAACAACATAGAGCACATAGAGGTGTCTAGAGATGAAGTGGAAAAAATGCTCAAGGAACTAAATAAGAACAAGGCAGTTGGTCCAGATGGAGTTTCACCATGGGTTCTGAGAGAATGTGCACCTGAGCTCAGCATTCCACTTCAACTGATTTTTCAGGCATCCCTGTTTACAGGAGTTATAGCTGATGTGTGGAAAAAGGCTAACATAGTTCCAATCTACAAAAGTGGAAGCTGGGAAGACCCCTTAATTATAGACCGGAATCATTGACAAGTGTAATACTCAAAATATTGGAAAAATAATTAAAACTAAATGTGTAGAACACCTGGAGAGAAATGATATAATATCAGACAGACAGTATGGTTTTCGATCTGGAAGATCTTGTGTATCGAATTTGCTCAGTTTCTACGATCGAGCAACTGAGATTTTACAGGAAAGAGATGGTTGGGTTGACTGCATCTATCTGGACCTACAAAAGGCTTTCGATAGAGTTCCACTTAAGAGGTTGTTCTGGAAACTGGAAAATATTGGAGGGGTGACAGGTAAGCTTCTTACATGGATGAAAAATTTTCTGACTGATAGAAAAATGAGGGCAGTGATCAGAGGCAATGTATCGGACTGGAGAAATGTCACAAGTGGAGTACCACAGGGTTCAGTTCTTGCACCAGTGATGTTTATTGTTTACATAAATGATCTACCAGTTGAGATACAGAATTATATGAACATGTTGATGATGCTAAGATAATAGGAAGGGTAAGAAACTTAGATGATTGTCATGCCCTTCAAGATGACCTGGACAAAATAAGTAAATGGAGCACCACTTGGCAAATGGAATTTAATGTTAATAAATGCCATGTTATGGAATGTGGAATAGAAGAACATAGACCTCACACAACCTATATATTATGTGAGAAATCTTTAAAGAATTTTGATAAAGAAAGAGATCTAGGGGTGGTTCTAGATAGAAAACTATCACCTGAGGACCACATAAAGAATATTGTGCGAGGAGTCTATGCCACGCTTTCTAACTTCAGAATTGTTTTTAAATACATGGATGGCGATAAACTATAGAAATTGTTCACGACTTTTGTTAGGCCAAAGCTAGAATATGCAGCGGTTGTGTGGTGCCCATATCTTAAGAAGCACATCAACAAACTGGAAAAGGTGCAAAGACATGCTACTAAGTGGCTCCCAGAACTGAAGGGCAAGAGCTACGAGGAGAGCTAGAGGCATTATATATGCCAAAACTAGCAGACAGAAGAAAAAGAGGTGATATGATCACTACATACAAAATAGTAACAGGAATTGATAAAATCGATAGGGAAGATTTCCTGAGACCTGGAACTCTAAGAACAAGAGGTCATAGATTTAAACTAGCTAAACACAGATGCCGAAGAAATATAAGGAAATTCACTTTCGCAAACAGAGTGGTAGACGGTTAGAACAAGTTAGGTGAGAAGGTGGTGGAGGCCAAGACCGTCAGTAGTTTCAAAGCATTATATGACGAAGAGTGCTGGGAAGACGGGACACCACGAGCGTAGCTCTCGTCCTGTAACTACACTTAGGTAATTACACACACACACACACACAAACAGGGGTTCTGGTAGCTGAGTGGACAGCGTGCCGGACTCGTAATTCGGTGGCTGGGGTTCAATTCCCGGAAAAGGCTGAAATAAATGGGCAAAGTTTCTTTCAAACTGATGCACCTGTTACCTAGCAGTAAATAAGTGCCTGAGAGTTAAACAGCTGTTACGGAGCTGCTTTCTGGGTCTGTGTGTGTGGGGGGGGGAACTAGTTTGTTAGTAGTTAGTAACAGTTGATTGAGAGTTGAGAGGCGGGCCGAAAGAGCAAAGCTCAACCCCTGCAAGCACAACTAGGTGAGTACACACACACACAATGGGACCAAAGAGCCAGAGCTCAACCCCCGCTAGCACAACTTGGTGAGAACATATCAGGGGGGCCTGATAGCTGAGTGAGCAGCGCTCTGGACTCATAATCCTAGGGTCTGGTTTCGATCCCCGGTGATGGGAGAAAAAATGGAGAGTTTCTCAGAGTTTGTAACAGTTGATTTGAAATTAAATTGAAATAAGTTTATTGAGGTAAAATGCACATAAAGGGATGAGGTAGCTCAAGCTATTCTCATCCCATTCAGTACAACGTGTTCATATATATGAACATCACAAACAGCACATCACAAACATTAAACATATTACCGAACATTCTGAGTCACTAACAGTCGATTGATTGACAGTTGAGAGGCAGGCCGAAAGAGCAGAGCTCAACCCCTGCAAGCACAACTAACTGAATATCACTAGGTGAATGCACACACACACACACACACACAAGGAACCGCATGGAGGCAAGGATACGTGGAGAGCCAAACTATTGGAGGTGGTGACAAGCAACTTTTTAACCCAGCATGTCGGAGAACCCACAGGGATGAGAGGCAATGACGAACCAGCGAGACTCGACCTAGTCTTCACTCTGAACGACTCCGACATAAGAGAAATCGGTTTTGAGGACCCAGTAGGAATGAGCGACCACAGTGTACTGGTGTTTGAGTACTTGATTGAAGAAGGGTTATTGAACTCGAGGAGGGATACCGAAACCAAAAGGTTAGCATACCGAAAGGGAAACTATGAGGGGATAAGAAAATTCCAAATAGATATAGCATGGGAAACAGAGCTCAGGGGAAAGACGGCCCAAGATATGATGGATTACATCACGCAGAAGTGCAAGGACGCAGCAAACAAGTTTGTCCCAGTCCAAAAGGAAAACAGAGAAATGAAAATGAGAAACCCATGGTTTAATCAGAGATGTAGGCTGGCTAAGCAGCAAAGTAAAAGGGCATGGAGAAACTATACGAATAACAGGACTCTGGAGAGCAGAGAAAGATACCAGAATGCCAGGAATGAATACGTCAGGATGAGAAGAGATGCAGAAGGACAATACGAAAATGACATCGCAAGCAAGGCAAAGACTCAGCCTAAATTGTTGCATAGCCACATTAGGAGAAAAACAACAGTAAAGGAACAGGTTATGAAATTAAGGATAAAGGCGGAAGGATTCACTACAAATGACAAGGAAGTGTGTGAGGAATTGAATAAGAAATTCCAGGAGGTCTTCACCTTAGAGCAAGGAGAAATTCCAGAGGTAAGTGAGGGAATAGCTAACCAGGAACCACTGGAAGAGTTTGAGATTACCAGTGGGGAAGTAAGGAAGTGTTTATTAGAGTTGGACGTGACGAAGGCTATAGGCCCAGATGGAATCTCCCCTTGGGTTCTAAAGGAAGGAGCAAGAGAACTGTGCCTACCACTCTCCATAGTGTATAACAAATCACTGGCAACAGGGGAACTGCCAGATATTTGGAAAGCAGGTAACGTAGTCCCGATATACAAGAAAGGGGATTGACAAGAGGCACTGAACTACAGGCCTGTGTCCCTAACCTGCATACCATGCAAGCTGATGGAGAAGATTGTGCGAAAAAAACTAGTGGAGCATCTGGAGCGAAGGAACTTTGTAACACAGCATCAACATGGGTTCAGGGATGGCAGGTCCTGCCTCACAGGGTTACTTGAATTCTACGACCAGGCAACAAAAATAAAGCAAAAAAGAGAAGGGTGGGCAGACTGTATACTGTATATTTTTGGATTGTCAGAAAGCCTTTGATACAGTGCCACACAAGAAGCTAGTGCGAAAGTTGGAGACGCAGGCTGGAGTGAAAGGGAAGGTACTCCGGTTGATGGAGGAGTACCTAAGCAACAGGAGACAACGAGTCTGTGTGAGGGGTAAGGTCTCAGATTGGCGAGACGTCACAAGTGGAGTCCCGCAGGGGTCAGTCCTTGGACCTATACCGTTTCTGGTATATGTAAATGATCTCCCAGAGGGTATAGATTCGTTCCTCTCAATGTTTGCCGACGATGCAAAAATTATGAAGAGGATTGAAACAGAGGATGATAGTAGGAGGCTACAAGATGACCTGGATAGACTGAGTGAATGGTCCAACAAGTGGCTGTTGCAGTTCAACCCGAGTAAATGCAAAGTAATGGAACTAGGCAGTGGAAACAGGAGGCCAGGCACAGGATACAGAACAGGAGATGAAGTACTTAATGAAACAGACAGAGAGAAAGATCTAGGAGTTGATATCACACCAAACCTGTCTCCTGAAGCCCACATAAAGAGAATAACGTCTGCGGCATATGCGAGGCTGGCTAACATCAGAACGGCGTTCAGGAACCTGTGTAAGGAATCATTCAGAATCTTGTACACCACATATGTAAGACCAATCCTGGAGTATGGGGCCCCAGCATGGAGCCCGTACCTTGTCAAGCACAAGACGAAGCTGGAAAAAGTCCAAAGGTATGCTACTAGACTAGTCCCAGAACTAAGAGGCATGAGTTATGAGGAAAGGCTGCGGGAAATGCACCTTACGACACTGGAAGACAGAAGAGTAAGGGGGGACATGATCACAACCTTCAAAATCCTCAGGGGAATCGACCGGGTAAACAAGGATGAACTATTCAACACTAGTGGGATGCGAACAAGGGGACACAGGTGGAAGCTGAATACCCAAATGAGCCACAGGGACGTTAGAAAGAACTTTTTCAGTGTCAGAGTAGTTAGTAAATGGAATAAACTAGGAAGTGATGTGGTGGAGGCTGACTCCATACACAGTTTCAAATGTAGATATGATAGAGCCCAGTAGGCTCAGGAATCTGTACACCAGTTGATTGACGATTGACGGTTGAGAGGCGGGACCAAAGAGCCAGAGCTCAACCCCCGCAAGCACAATTAGGTGAGTACACACACACACACGGTTCTATCCCAAGTTCTTTCCCAAGAGGCAGACAAGAGGAGCTCCAGCATATTTCAACAATCCTAAGTTATGTAGTAAAGGATGATGATAGTGAGTGGTGTCCCAGAGTACATAAAGGTATAGTGCTTTTGAAAAATAGGTGAGATAACAGGAATGTGCCAAGGGAAGTGAAAAATTGGATGAGAAAAAGTTGCCCTAGTGTTTCCAGTGCAGAGAAGAACATTCAAGATGGCCGCCGGCAAGAGGAAATACAAAACAGAGCTTGATTTTGTTGGATTCAGTGAAGAAAGCATTGATATAACCAGTCTATACAACAAGTTGGTAAAATTAGATACTATAGTGACCTCTCATGTAGAAATAATTAGTAAATTGAAAGAAAGTAATGACCATTTAAATAGCAAAGTTGTATGTCTTGAGGGTGTAGTGAAAGACTTGCGCAAGGATAAGATTCAATTGGAAACAAATTGCAAAGCCATGGAAGAAGAAAATAAACTCTTAAAAATAGCTTTGGAAGAATTTAAAGTAAATTTAAACATAAATGACTACAATAGGTTAGGTAAGGAATTTCAACAGGAGAAACAGCTTTTGTCAGCACAGATGGAGGAAGTGACACAGGGAATAGAACAGTGCAACAAAGATATGCAACTCACTTATGCACAAGTGGCCAAGGAGAAGGAAAAAATAGAAGAAGCAGTAAAGGAAGTCAAACACTGCAGCAACCAAGATAAAACAAACATTAGGCTGGAAGTGAGAAAAGAATTGGCATCTAACCCGAAGTTGGTGCAAAACTCAGTTGATCGGAGCAAGTCCCAGATAATTTTTGGCTCCAAGGAAAAGGAGATAACATCTAGGCTAGAAAGAGCTGTAGAAGAAGCAAAAGTAGTAGATAAAATTGTTGGCCTCGTGGAAGGTCTTACAACCATAGAGAATGTGTGCGACTACAGGAGAATAGGCAGATATGTAAAAGGGAAAGATCGACCTTTGAGGATCACCCTAAATGGTGCCAAACAGATGGAAGAAGTACTAAGGAATGCTAGAAAATTACAAAGTGATGAGGATGGGAAAGTGTGGTCGTTAAGACGAGATCTTTCAAAAGAAGATAGAGAGAAGCTGAAACTAAACCTCGCCGAGGCAAAACGTTTAAATGAGAGCGGGAATGAAGAAGAAATCAATTCTTTTTTCTACAAAGTGATAGGGGTAGGCAGACCAGTAAAGTGGTACATAGAGGCAAACCAACAAAATCATTAGAGAGAGGGGGAGTGAAAAATAAGAATAGGGGGAACAAGTTCCTGAAGATTGCATAACCCAACATAGATGGAGTAAGATCGAAGATATTGGAGTTAAGTGATGTAATACAGCTCCAGACACCAGACATTGTTGCACTCACGGAGACAAAACTTGAAGATGCTATTTTAAATGAGGTCATATTCCCAAGGGGCTACTCAATTTGGAGACGGGATAGAAAAATTAGGAAAGGCGGTGGCGTTGCTGTGCTGGTGAAAGAACACCTAAAGGTGAACGAAATAATAACTGCCAATCCACAAGAAGTTGACATAATAGCACTTGAGATCTGCCATGAGGATGATAAACTAATGATCATAAATGCATACAGTCCACCACCAAGCAGCACATGGTCAAAGGAGGAGCTAGATAGTAAACGAGAAGGTCTTATAACAATAATGAGAGAGATCATAGCGAGAGCGGATAACGATAGTTCACAAATGTTGATAGTCGGCGACTTCAACTTGAAAGCCATAGACTGGGAAGCATATGAAGCTAAAACAGAAGATTTCTGGACCTGTAAATTTGTAGACCTAATCCTGGAAACATTCTTGTATCAACATGTTAAACAAGCTACGAGGATGAGGGAAGGGGACGTTCCCTCCATGCAAGATTTGATATTTACCAGGAAGGAGGAAGAAATATTTGACATTCAATACCTTCCTCCCTTGGGTAAAAGTGACCATGTCTTTTTGGGAATAAAGTATGCAATGCGTTATAATCTGGAAGAAAATATGAAGGTTGATGCAATTGAATAACCTGATTTTAGGAGAGGACATTATGGCAACCTTAGAAATTTTTTTAGTGGGTATAATTGGACAGACTTGTTGCTAGGTAAGGAAGTGAATGAGATGTATGTCAAGTTTTGTGAAATATATGATAAAGGCACAAAAAAAATTATACCAAAACAGAGAAGCAGAACTAGGAAACAGGATTGGTTCAGCAGAAAGTGTGAGAGGGCCAGAGACAAAAAGACACAAAAATGGAATCAATACAGAAAGAGGCCAAACCCCAAACATACCAGCGATACAATGATGCGAGAAACAACTACACGACAGTGAGGAGAGAGGCAGAAAGAAATTTTGAAAAAGGGATTGCAGACAAATGTAAAACAGAACCAGGTCTATTCAATAAATTCATAAACAAGAAATTGCAGGTAAAGGATGATATACAGAGGTTGAAAATGGGAAATAGAGTCACAGAAAATTAAAAGGAAATGTGTGAAACATTAAACGAAAAGTTCCAAAGTGTGTTTGTACAAAATGAAATCTTCAGGGAACCAGATACAATAAGAATTCCAGAGAACAACATAGAGCACATAGAGGTGTCTAGAGATGAAGTGGAAAAAATGCTCAAGGAGCTAAATAAGAACAAGGCAGTTGGTCCAGATGGAGTTTCACCATGGGTTCTGAGAGAATGTGCACCTGAGCTCAGCATTCCACTTCAACTGATTTTTCAGGCATTCCTGTTTACAGGAGTTATAGCTGATGTGTGGAAAAAGGCTAACATAGTTCCAATCTACAAAAGTGGAAGCAGGGAAGACCCTCTTACTTATAGACCGGTATCATTGAGAAGTGTAATAGTCAAAAAAATGGAAAAAATAATTAAAACTAAATGGGTAGAACACCTGGAGAGAAATTATATAATATCAGACAGACAGTATGGTTTTCAATCTGGAAGATCTTGTGTATCGAATTTACTCAGTTTCTATGATCGAGCAACAGAGATATTACAGGAAAGAGATGGTTGGGTTGACTGCATCTATCTGGACCTAAAAAAGGCTTTTGACAGAGTTCCACATAAGAGGTTGTTCTGGAAACTGGAAAATATTGGAGGGGTGACAGGTAAGCTTCTAACTTGGATGAAAAATTATCTGACTGATAAAAAAACGAGGGCAGTGATGAGTGGCAATGTATCGGACTGGAGAAATGTCACAAGTGGAGTACCACAGGGTTCAGTTCTTGCACCAGTGATGTTTATTGTCTACATAAATGATCTACCAGTTGGTATACAGAATTATATGAACATGTTTGCTGATGATGCTAAGATAATAGAAAGGATAAGAAACTTAGGTGATTGTCATGCCCTTAAAGATGACCTGGACAAAATAAGTAAATGGAGCACCACTTGGCAAATGGAATTAAATGTTAATAAATGCCATGTTATGGAATGTGGAATAGGAGAACATAGACCCCACACAACCTATATATTATGTGAGAAATCTTTAAAGAATTTTGATAAAGAAAGAGATCTAGGGGTGGTTCTAGATAGAAAACTATCACCTGAGGACCACATAAAGAATATTGTGCGAGGAGCCTATGCCACGCTCTCTAACTTCAGAATTGCTTTTAAATACATGGATAGCGATATACTAAAGAAATGGTTCACGACTTTTGTTAGGCCAAAGCAAGAATATGCAGCAGTTGTGTGGTGCCCATATCTTAAGATGCACATCAACAAACTGGAAAAGGTGCAAAGACATGCTACTAAGTGGCTCCCAGAACTGAAGGGCAAGAGCTACGAAGAGAGGTTAGAGGCATTAAATATGCCAAAACTGGAAGACAGAAGAAAAAGAGGTGATATGATCACTACCTACAAAATAGTAACAGGAATTTATAAAATCGATAGGGAAGATTTCCTGACATCTGGAACTTTAAGAACAAGAGGTCATAGATATAAACTAGCTAAACACAGATGCCGAAGAAATATAAGAAAATTCACTTTCGCAAACAGAGTGGTAGACGGTTGGAACAAGTTAGGTGAGAAGATGGTGAAGGCCAAGACCGTCAGTAGTTTCAAAGCGTTGTATGACAAAGAGTGCTGGGAAGACGGGACACCACGAGCGTAGCTCTCATCCTGCAACTACACTTAGGTAATTACACTTATGTAATTACGGGTGTGTGTGTGTGTGTGTGGCGGTGAGGTGCTGGTCCTCTCTTGCAGGGCCAGCACCTCACCCCCACCTTGTGAAGCTAACAAGAAATCCAGCTGGTATTGCCCCATTGTCGACCAAGCAGCTGTGACATGCCTAGAAGCTGTGACAACATGACACTGCCTGACTTAGAGGTGTAGCAGTTCCCCATGCAGGAGACTTCCATTAGCATCCCCAAAGTCAGCAAATGGCACACGTTTCACACCGCAGGCCCTCCGATTTGCCGTGGCTCTCTGCCTCATGGCCCCAATCCACACCGAATACAGTTATATTCGGCGAGGCAGTGACCGACAGGTATTAACAACATGGCCTTCTCTGCCAAAAGTCATGAGGATCGCATGCAAGACACAGGGAGGTTAATGACTTTATTATGAGAAGCCTTACCACAGCTGATTGTCCCGCAGAGAGAGAACCCCGTTACCTAATGCCGCGCAACTCTGATGATCAAAGAAGTGGATAGGCAGCGTGGAAGCGCCTGAACTACAGTGAGGGCCGACAAGGGCACTCTGAGGGGCTCCCTCAGCTATGATTGGGGGTTGGTGGGTGGGGGGGGGGGGCCGATGGGATGTTTGCGGTCAGACGACGGGGTTGTCCCGTGTGTAAGTATTTATGAAAACATCCCTGAAAACTAGAAACCTCAGCTCTCAGGAAACAGGTATCGTGTTTTAAGTGCATCGAGTCCACAGTGAACCAGATTACAAGTGTACAATATTGTGCAGTGATATATCTCGAAATTATACAAACGTGTTTGTGTCATCCCTCTGCCACCCCTCCTCCCCCCTCTCCCATACCCACAAGTGTGTACCGTCACCTAACCTACGAGTCGAGAGGTGCCAGTCCCCCCCCCCCAGCCCCATCCAAAAATTATGGAAGACAGGTAATGAATTCCCAATATACAAAAAGAGAGACAGACAAGAGGCACTGAACAACAGGCCAGTGTCCTTAACCTGTATACTATGCAATGTGATGGCGAAGATCGCGAGAAAAAAAAATAGTAACAAATCTGAAGAGAAGAGCCCTGACGTGACAAATAGCCAACATAGGTTCAGGGATGATAAATCTTGCCTTACTGGCTTAATAGAATTCTACAACCAGGTGATAAAGATTAAGCAAGAAAGAGAAGGATGGGCAGACTGCATTTTCTTGGAATGCTGGAAAGCCTTTCACACAGTACCCCATATGAGGCTGGTACATAAGCTCGAGAAACAAGCAGGAGTAACTGGTAAGGTGCTCCAGTAGATAAGGGAGTACCAAAGCAATAGGAAGCAGAGTTACATTGTGGGGTGAGACCTCAGATTGGCGTAAAATCACCATTGGAGTCCCATAGGGCTCTGTACTCGGTCCTATCCTGTTTCTGATATACGTAAATGATCTCCTACAGAGTACAGACCCATTCCTCTCAATGTTTGCTGACGATGCCAAAATTATGAGTAGGATTATGACAGAGGAGGACTGCTTGAGGCTTCAGGAACACCTAGGCAAACTGAAGAAATGGTCGAACAAATGGTTGCTAGAGTTTAACCCAAGAAAATGTAATGTAATTAAGATGGGTGTAGGGAGCAGGAGGCCAGATGCAAGGAATCATTTGGGAGATGAAGTTCTTCAAGAGTTAGAGAGAAAGAAAGATTTGGGGGTTGATAACATGCCAGATCTATCCCTTGAAGCCCACACCAAGAGGATAACATCAGTGGTATATGCCAGACTGGCCAACATAAGAACGGATGCTATAAACTTGTGTAAGGAATCATTCAGAACTTTGAACACCATATGTCAGACTAATCCTGGAGTATGCAGCTCCAGCATGGAGTCCATATCTAGTTAACCATAAAACTAAACTGAAAAAGGTTCATAGGTTTGCCACCAGACTAGTACCTGAACTCTGACGTATGAGCTCCAAGGAGAGGCCTCAGGAATTAAACCTGACGTCGCTGAAAGACAGAAGAATTAGCGGGGACATGATCACCACATACAAGATTCTCAAAGGAATTTATAGGGCAGATAAAGCTATTTAACAATGGGGCACACCCACAAGGGGACGCTAGAGTACCCAATTGAGCCACAGAGATATTAGAAAGAACTTTTTTGGTGTCAGAGTAGTTGACAAATCGAATGCATTAGGAAGAGAAGTGGTGAAGGCAGAGTGCATAAACAGTTTCAAGTGTAAATATTATGCCAATAAGGCAAGATTTATCCTCCCTGAACCCATGTTGGCGATGTATCAGGTCAAGGCCCTTCTCTCCAGATGTGTTACAATGTTTTTACTCACGATCTTCGCCATCACATTGCATGGTATACAGGTTAAGGACACTGGCCTGTAGTTCAGTGCCTCTTGTCTGTCTCTCTCTTTTTGTATATTTGAAATACATTACCTTTCTTCCATATTTCTGGTATGTCTCCCGGCCCTAATGACCTACAATACACTATGAAGAGTGGCAAGCATAGTGCTTCTGCACACTCTTTCAATACTGTTGGGGGTTCCACCTCTCTTCTCTCTAGTCTGGGGTGAGCAATAGTTATGCTCAAGGTTACTCACCGTAGCCCTGCGGGTCTTCCCTCGATCCTCACGGCGCCACTGCACGCCAGGAGAGTCTCCCAGTCAATCTTAACGGCCTCTTATTAAGAAAGAGTGAGAACACGACTCGATCACATCGACTGTCGTGTGCCCTCCCCAACAATAGGGCTCTACGGTTAATCACAAGGTCGCCAACTGGTGTTTTTAGGTGGCCAGTAACACCATCAGTGGACTGGTGTATTCAGTGGTAGCCTTGGCAAGGTCACACTCAAAGATCAGGAATCAGGCAGGTACTTATTGTTATCACTCTATGTTTACCAGTATAATATAGCCACAAGATCAATGGAGGGGATGATATAAACACAAAGATAGTTTTGTATTTTACTTAAAATGTATGAGAGATGTCACAAAGCCAAACAATAATCAATTAATCAACTGATCCTGACGCGGCCGGTAATTCCCACGGTTAGTATGCGATCACTAGAGGGCAACATTCTCCCCTCCTCATCAAGTGTCAAGAACAGCTGATCGCAATGGTCTCTCCACGCGAAATTTGCTTGTTTTCTAGATTCACGCGCGCTGTTTCTTTAAATTCTCCAATATTACTAGAAACTCGCACACTCGATATTGGCACAAATAAACCGAATTACTTAGTTCACTGTACTCAGGCTCAAACAGTCTTTTCTACAATCAATTCTACAATGACTCACTGTAATGGTCTTACACTGTTATTCATCCAACAATATATTATGAAATATTAACACTGGAGTTTTCAGTACTTTCTCTCGTGGGCGATAACGCAATAATTCACTGTACTCACAAATGATTATTCACTGAATGAACATAGACATATATATGGTATATAAATCAATCATCAATACATGGAAAATAAATAGTTTCTGGGCACATAGCCTAACCTCCAAATACTGGCATAATATTATATATAATTTACCACTATATGTTCATATCAAAATCTATAGAAAGATATACACAACACAGTAAATTTATCACTGGTTCCTGGTGCCTGTACACACCAATAATCAACATGAATATTACAAGTACTCTTGATAGTACTGTCTAGCACACTGGTGCTTTACCGTGACATGGGTGAGACTTGCTCACGACATATAAAATCCTCAGGCTAGATAATATAGCCGAATAATATAGCTAACTAAAGGGGAATGGGGAGGGAACTAGAAACACCTACTTCACCCTATCCTCCGATGAGAGTCGAGATGTAGCTCCTGGTCCTCGTGTCGGGAACGCCCCCACACTATACGTCGTCGTGTCCTACCAGAGCCTCTCGTCGTCCCACCGTTTAGCGCGTCGTCTCCGTGCCTCCTCACTGCAGGTCCGTCCTCCTTCTTGACTTCTTGAAGGTTGGAGTCGGTCTCCTGGCCGTCGTCTTCTCCCAGCAACGGCTGTCGCCTACGTCTCAGCTACAGTCGTCCGGTTTCCCCAAATAGTCCTCTCTTCCTCAGCTACCCAGTGGCTCTGTCTGCCACTACGCTGTCACGAACTGGTGAATCGCCACATACGTCACTGCACGGCTTCACTGCTTCTTGCACAGCACCTGACTGGAGCACTTGTTGCTCAAATAACCGTCAATTCCCTCTTCTGGTTCAACACATGAACTAGGGAAGACTTCTCAGAGTACTGGCGGACTTCAGGTGACGCGTAAATCTACGGTAGCGGGAAACAACTGTCCAACTGAAAGGACCACTCGTCGCACGTCCGACCTCTATGACGTGTCGTGTCTGACTGCTGGCGCCAGCTCGGCGCGCTGGCCGGACCCCCTTCCTTCGTGACGTCACTTTCGCTACGGGAAGTTTTCATTGGCTCCCGGTGCCACATTGCTGTCGGTGACCAATCCGGTGCCACTGACGTCATACGGTTTTGGCGGGAGATCAGAGAGGTAAGCGCCATCTTGGCTCCCTAAAGGACCTAAACCACAGGCCAAAACATTACTATTTCACAAATTTCTCGGCTCTCCGAGAACACTTCACTCTCTCCCATATATCAAATTGTAGCCTGCAACGTAGAGAACGCTTGGGAAAAGTAGACATGACTCTTACTGCAGGCGTGGGAGAATTATAAGGGGGGGAACTCCGTCACATACCCCTCCCCTTAAAATAAGAGTCATGTCTCGTTAGTGTATGCGGGACAGGGCGTCCGCTACTACGTCGTCCTTCCCCTTGATGTGCTTGAACTTGATCCTTGTCAGACTCTCAGTGCGGGTGAGACTCGTGCCGTCCGCCCTGGACCACTTATTTTCCTCCTCCGGGAGTTCTCGGTACCTCGGTACACACAGACCCGTCTTCCGCTGGGTTTCTCGGGACATCTTTCCGTCCTGCTTGTCGGCTCTTCCTTCCACAGTGAAGAAAGGTTTCAGGCGGTCTGCGGGACACACCTGTTCCTTTCGGGGTCCATCCGGCTTCCCAATCTCGTACGACACTGGACCCAACCGTCGCAGCACTCGGTATGGTCTCTTGAACCGCGACCTGGTCACTCTACCTTTACCTGGCAGCACAACCATTACTTTGGATCCGGCCTGAAAATCCCTCTGCGCAGCTCTCCTGTCGTACCACTCCGACATCTTACGTTGCGCCTTCTTCAGGAGTTTCCTAGCCAGTTTCTTCGCTCTAGTGAGACGTTCTTTGAACTTTTGGACATATTTATTCACCGTTCTCACGGTCGCTCCTGGTGTCCATCGTTCCTTCATCATGAATAGCATGGCATATATAATATAGATAAATGGAAAGTAAGCCTTCTCAGGACCCACACGTCCACCTTCGGCCTTACTAACCAATTCGGGGAACTCCTCCTGCTGTAACTCTCCGAGACGAGTGCGGTTTACCCCTGGAGAACTGGTGAGGGTCATCTGCAACTCACCATTCGGGCTACTTTCGCCCTGCATTCGTTCTCTGGGTCCTACGCAGAGGTGATCTGTTCCCAGGCTGTCAGTCGTCTCCTCAGCCCCATCAGATCCACAACCTCCTTGTTCTTCGCGTCGTCTTGGTATCACAGCACAAACTGGGATCGCCACCGGTGCGATTCCCTTCTCGTCCCCACAGACGTTCAACTCTCCGCCTGTCTCCTTGTTTAGTTCTAGGCACTCTTCGCCCTTCACGAGATGCGGGAGGACGTATCCTCCACATGCGTCATTCCCCAAAATGACCTGTGCCTCCATCTTGGGCATTGAAGTACAGACTCCCACCACAAGGGTCTGGCAGCCATAATCGGAATTTAAAGTTACCTGGTGTAGGGGCATCCTCACTGGGCCTCCCACAGTGGCCACCCGTGCCACCCCCACACTGGTACTTTCGTAACCCTCGGGGAACAGGGTTTCACTTACCAGGGTAAAGTCAGCCCCGGTGTCTCTTAGCATCTTCACTGGGATGGGGTCTGCGACCCCCATCCTTACGGTTCCTTGACACATAAATGGGTGAACTTTCTTCTCCCCATTTAGCACGGGTTCATCCCGCACTCCCTCGGCCCTCTGGTCATCGAACATCACTAAAGCAACGTGTCCCTGCTGCTTAGGGCGTCTGCATTCCCGCGCGACGTGTCCGATGATTCCGCAGTTGTAGCAGCGGCCCCTCGGCGGAGACCATCCGCCACCGCTCGCCTTAGCACTGCCTCCAGAGACCGTCGCACCCTGTGTCCTTCTCGCCTCACTTGTCGTTTCTTTCGCTGCAGTAACAGTTCCCGAGCTCTCAGCTTGGTTCTCCCCTATCGGCTCTACAGCACCTTTTGATCCTCGGGTGTTCCAACTTGAGAGATGGGACTTGGGAGAACTCACTCCTGTCCTCCATCCATCCGTCCTTCTATAACTCCTATCGTTTCCGACGTATGCGGGTGGTCGGTGCTGTCCCTCTCGGCGTGGGCGTAGGGCTTCTTCTAACATGTCGGCTCGGTCGGCTGCGGCCCTCAGGTCCTTTATGTCCGCCTCCTTTACCCTCATCCTGATCTCCGGAGGGAGCACGGACATAAACTTTTCCATGACCATTAGTTCCTTGATTTCTTCGGCCGACCCCGCTTCTTCAGAGTCCATCCACTTAAGGAACTTTCTTTCCATGTCCCTCGCCGTCTCCGCATACGATTTTCTTGGTGACCGGGTACATTCTCTAAACCTCTTCCGGTAACACTCTGGCGTGAGTTTAAAGGAACGGAGCACAGCTCGTTTTACCGCATCGTAGTTAGTGCATTCTTGGAAGTCGAGCATAGTGAAGGCTTCACGAGCTTCACCCGTGAGCCTCCCTTGGACCAACTCCGCCCACTCCGCCCTCGGCCACCTCTTCATAGCAGCAACTCTCTCAAAGTGATCGAAGAAACTTTCGGCTTCACTAGGCACAAAGACCGGCAGGTCTCGTTCCCTCACTCGTCGGTCTTCCTGTGGCGGGGCAGGGGCACCTAGTCCCAGTTCAGCTCGCTTCAGCTCCACCTCCCTGTTGGCTTCTATTTCCTGTTGTTTCATCCTAACTTCTTGCTCTCGTTCTTCCCTGCGTAGCTGTGCTTCTCGTTCCTCACGCTTCAGCTGTGCTTCTGCTTCTCGTTCTCGCTCTTCCCGGCGCAGCTGTGCTTCTCGTTCCTCACGCTGCATCTGTGCTTCTCGCTCCTCACGCTGCATCTGCGCTTCTGCTTCTCGCTCTTCCTTGCGCTGCTGTGCCTCTCGCTCTTCTTTGCGCTGCTGTCCTTCTTCTCTCCTCAGCTGCGCTTCTGCTTCTCGCTCTTCTTTGCGCTGCTGTGCTTCTCGCTCTTCTTTGCGCTGCTGTGCTTCCTCTCTCCTCAGCTGCTCTTCTCGCTCTTCTCTTAGCTGCTGTGCTTCTAGCTGCAGCTTCATTATTTCCAGCTTTATGCTGTGCCTGCTGCCGCTGGATCCCCTGCTGCTTCCACCAATACTCAGGTGTTCACCCTCACTGGCAGGTGTTTGGGGCCGTTCCTCCCCCAAAGCTTCGTCTCGAGCCTTGAGCTGAGCCATTATCTCTAGTCCTCTTTCACCAACTCTGGCAGATTTCAGCTTTATTCCAAAATGATTCGCTATAGCCTGTAACTGTGCCTTGGTGCACTCTTCCAGCACCTGGTCGTCTCTAGAGTCAATAAACTTGGTCACTTTATCATCCTCCATCTTGTGCTATGAGTGTTAACCTGCACCTGATCTCTAACACCACTGCCAAGTACCACCACTGCAACCTTTACTTCGATCTATATCCTGGCAAGGTCGCCAATGTTGGGGGTTCCACCTCTCTTCTCTCTAGTCTGGGGTGAGCAATAGTTATGCTCAAGGTTACTCACCGTAGCCCTGCGGGTCTTCCCTCGATCCTCACGGCGCCACTGCACGCCAGGAGAGTCTCCCAGTCAATCTTAACGGCCTCTTATTAAGAAAGAGTGAGAACACGACTCGATCACATCGACTGTCGTGTGCCCTCCCCAACAATAGGGCTCTACGGTTAATCACAAGGTCGCCAACTGGTGTTTTTAGGTGGCCAGTAACACCATCAGTGGACTGGTGTATTCAGTGGTAGCCTTGGCAAGGTCACACTCAAAGATCAGGAATCAGGCAGGTACTTATTGTTATCACTCTATGTTTACCAGTATAATATAGCCACAAGATCAATGGAGGGGATGATATAAACACAAAGATAGTTTTGTATTTTACTTAAAATGTATGAGAGATGTCACAAAGCCAAACAATAATCAATTAATCAACTGATCCTGACGCGGCCGGTAATTCCCACGGTTAGTTTGCGATCACTAGAGGGCAACATTCTCCCCTCCTCATCAAGTGTCAAGAACAGCTGATCGCAATGGTCTCTCCGCGCGAAATTTGCTTGTTTTCTAGATTCACGCGCGCGGTTTCTTTAAATTCTCCAATATTACTAGAAACTCGCACACTCGATATTGGCACAAATAAACCGAATTACTTAGTTACACTGTACTCAGGCTCAAACAGTCTTTTCTACAATCAATTCTACAATGACTCACTGTAATGGTCTTACACTGTTATTCATCCAACAATATATTATGAAATATTAACACTGGAGTTTTCAGTACTTTCTCTCGTGGGCGATAACGCAATAATTCACTGTACTCACAAATGATTATTCACTGAATGAACATAGACATATATATGGTATATAAATCAATCATCAATACATGGAAAATAAATAGTTTCTGGGCACATAGCCTAACCTCCAAATACTGGCATAATATTATATATAATTTACCACTATATGTTCATATCAAAATCTATAGAAAGATATACACAACACAGTAAATTTATCACTGGTTCCTGGTGCCTGTACACACCAATAATCAACATGAATATTACAAGTACTCTTGATAGTACTGTCTAGCACACTGGTGCTTTACCGTGACATGGGTGAGACTTGCTCACGACATATAAAATCCTCAGGCTAGATAATATAGCCGAATAATATAGCTAACTAAAGGGGAATGGGGAGGGAACTAGAAACACCTACTTCACCCTATCCTCCGATGAGAGTCGAGATGTAGCTCCTGGTCCTCGTGTCGGGAACGCCCCCACACTACACGTCGTCGTGTCCTACCAGAGCCTCTCGTCGTCCCACCGTTTAGCGCGTCGTCTCCGTGCCTCCTCACTGCAGGTCCGTCCTCCTTCTTGACTTCTTGAAGGTTGGAGTCGGTCTCCTGGCCGTCGTCTTCTCCCAGCAACGGCTGTCGCCTACGTCTCAGCTACAGTCGTCCGGTTTCCCCAAATAGTCCTCTCTTCCTCAGCTACCCAGTGGCTCTGTCTGCCACTACGCTGTCACGAACTGGTGAATCGCCACATACGTCACTGCACGGCTTCACTGCTTCTTGCACAGCACCTGACTGGAGCACTTGTTGCTCAAATAACCGTCAATTCCCTCTTCTGGTTCAACACATGAACTAGGGAAGACTTCTCAGAGTACTGGCGGACTTCAGGTGACGCGTAAATCCATGGTAGCGGGAAACAACTGTCCAACTGACAGGACCACTTGTCGCACGTCCGACCTCTATGACGTGTCGTGTCTGACTGCTGGCGCCAGCTCGGCGCGCTGGCCGGACCCCCTTCCTTCGTGACGTCACTTTCGCTACGGGAAGTTTCATTGGCTCCCGGTGCCACATTGCTGTCGGTGACCAATCCGGTGCCACTGACGTCATACGGTTTTGGCGGGAGATCAGAGAGGTAAGCGCCATCTTGGCTCCCTAAAGGACCTAAACCACAGGCCAAAACATTACTATTTCACAAATTTCTCGGCTCTCCGAGAACACTTCACTCTCTCCCATATATCAAATTGTAGCCTGCAACGTAGAGAACGCTTGGGAAAAGTAGACATGACTCTTACTGCAGGCGTGGGAGAATTATAAGAGGGGGAACTCCGTCACAATACCCATGGTGAGATTCCGTCTGGACCAACAGCCTTACTCACGTCCAGATCCAACAGATATCTCTTGACCTCATATCTTGTAATTTCGAACCCTTCCAAGGCTGCCTTGTTTACTGCTATCTTTCCTAATGCAGTGATCTCACCTCGTTCTGCTGTGAAGATCTCCTAGAACCAGTAGTTGAGTACTTCACACACCTCTTTGTCATACTCTGTATACCTGTCCTCACCCATTCTACATTTCATCACCTGTTCTTTCACTGTTGTTTTCCTCTTGATTTGACTGTGGAGTAGCTTTGGTTCTGTGGTTTTTATTTGCTATATCATTTTCATACTTTTTATCTGCTTCTCTTCTCACACAAACATACTCATTCCTGGTTCTCAGGTATCTCTGTATTTGACAGGCGCGTACCATCGGCACGGGCCCACTTTCCTTCCTCTGCTGGCAACACTTGATTCATGTCCATACACAGAACCAATTTCCCTTCTTGTGACTGTGTTGTTCCTTTCACTATCGCACTCTCCTGCTCCTCTGGGAAGTACGGCTTTGAACGGTTGATATGACAAACCTGTGTCTTGTGGGAGCGATTCGGCTTGCTGATCTCATAACTTACCCGACCCACACGCCTGACAACCGAGTATGGCACCACCAAAGCGTGATTCCGTCACTCTACCTCTCCCAGGTAGCAACATCATCACTCTGGTTCCCACCTCTAACTCCCTTAGGTCTGCATTCCTGCATACCAGATCGACATCTTCTTTTGAGCTGTCTTCAGGTGCTCAGCAGCCAGCTCCTTCGCCGTTTTCAATCGTTCATGGAATTTCTGCACATACTCCTCCACTGTCACTAACGTCTTCTCCGCCGTCAACTGCTCCTTCAGCATCAATAACGGGCTCCTCACTTTATGCCCGAATACTAGTTGGAATGGAGAGAATTCCAGAGACTCAACTATAGCATCTCTGATTGAAAATCGGGCTGGGTAGACAGCCTCGTCCCACTCCTCCTCCCTGTTCCTCACAATACACTCTCAAAACAGTCTTCAGGGTGGAGTGGAATCTCTCAATCGCTCATTGCGATTGAGATCTCTAGGGTGACGATCGTAGTTGGGCAATTCCCCAAATTGCAATAGCCTGCCTAAACCACTTCGACTGGAAAATACTTCCGCAGTCAGACTGGATCTCCTTGGGCACTCCTACCCAAGCAAAGGATTGCTGAAAGTGTTCCATGACACATCTTGATGTCACCTTCTGTACTGGGATCGCCTCTGGAAATCTCATCGAAGCACACATGATTGTCAATAAGTAATTATTTCCCTTTCTTGTCCTAGGTAATGGTCCCACCACGTCGATTATTAGGCGTTCAAACGCCTGGCCAAACGCAGGAACTGAAACCAAAAGTGCTTTCGGGATGGCAGGGACGTTCTTCCCCGCCCTCTGGCACGGGAAATACGTCTTGCAGATTTTTCTTACATCCGCGTCCGTGCCCGGCCAATAAAAATGTTCCCGAAGCCAGTTTAAGGTCTTGGTCACTCCCAAATGACCCGCGGTATCCACTGAGTGTGCAAGCTTCAGCACCGTGCTTCTGTACTGCGCCGGCACCACCACCTGATGCCTTACTCTCAGCATACCATCACCCGCTTCCTCCCATACCGGTCTCCATTGCCTCATTAGCACTCCCTTCTCCATGAAGAAGTGAGTCGGTGACTCGGGTCTGGTGAGACCTCCTTCTGCCTCCCGCACCAACTCCGGAAACTCTTCCCTTTGCATCTCACCTAGATGGGCGCTGTCCATACCTGGTGAGTGGTAACTGGTGGAGTGGAGACTGGTGAAAGTAACTTGGATACCCTTATCCGACTCTTCCTCACCTATCACTTGTCCTCTGGCCTCCTCTCAGAACAAATGATCGAGCTCCAGGTCACCCGGCATGTTCTCTTCGGCGTGACAGGATCCGCTCACATCACCTTCCCTGACGCCGTCTCAACATCACCGCGCATACCGGAAATGCCACTCTCGCAATTTCCGTCGCGTCACTTCTGGCATCCGTTGTGCTGCTCTGTCGATAGGGCTCTATTCACTCTGTGCCCTTAATCGAGTTCAAGAGTACACAATCCCCCACAGGAGGCGTTCCCTAGGATCAACTGAGCTTCCATTCTGGGCAGTCCCTACCACGAGAGTCTGGCAACCATAGTCTGAATCAAGAGTCACTTTATGAAGGGGCATCCTCACTTGTCCCCCCAACGTTCTTATCAGGGCTTCCCATGTACAGTAACTTTTGTAGTCCTCGGGAAAGAGGGATTCACTAACAAGGGTGAAGTCGGATCCCGTGTCCCTCAGCATCCTTCTTGGTACAGGATCAGCTCCTCTTATCTTCCCCGTCCCCTCACACACAAAGGAGTGAATCCTCTTCTCCCTCATAGCTGGCATATTACTTAAGGTATCGTTGGCTCCTTTGCTCCCTACTCTCGTGAAAGCCACGTTCCCACCACGCCTGGGGAGACCGCACTCCCGTGCAAAATGTCCTCGCCTTCCCCCCCCCCACAGTTGTAACACCGGCCACCTCTCCTGGGCGACCCTGTACCAGTCACCCTGGTAGCACCCACGGAAGATGTTCCCTGGGTCCTCCTTGGACTTCACATCGTCGGTTCCCGGGCAGCACCTCCGGCTCCCGAGTTCGGTCCACGGCTCACAGCTTGGGGCTTCCTCCCCGCGTCCCTTGAGCTCTTGAACCGGTTTACTTCACTGGGCAAACTACTCTTGGGAGAGTCCACGCTCCTCCTGAACTCTTAAAGTACCCTCCAGACCTTAAGGTATCCCAATGGTGATTGTCTGGGCGGTCCTTCCATTCTGAGGTGCAGTGCCTCCTCCTGCATGTCAGCTCGGTCCACTGCAGCTTTAAGGTCCTTTATTCCTGCCTTCTTCACTCTGACCTTGAGTTCCAGATGGAGCTTCAACATGAAATTTTCCATCACTAACAACTGCTTCAGTTCCACCATCGTCTCTACCTCTTTGGCCTTCAGACATCATAGAAACCTGCGTTTCATGTCCCGAGCAGTCTCAACATATGACCTTCCCGATGCCCTTGTGCAATCACGGAAGCGTTTCATGTAGACCTCCGGGGTTAGTCTATATGAGAGGACAACCGCGCTCCTGATTGTGTTGTATATGGCGCACTCCTCGATGTGAGGCCAGAGAAGCTTATAACATGTTATAAGCTTCTCTGGCCTCACCAGTCAATCTACTCTGCACTAACACAGCCCAATCCTCCTCTGGCCATTCCTTCAATGTTGCTATCCTCTCAAAATGGCGGAAGAAAGCCTCGGCCTCCAGAGGATCATAGGTGGGTAGATCGTGCTCCCGGGCCTTGAGGTCGTCCTGACGTGCAGGTATCGAGACTAGCCATCAGCTCGACCTCCCTGTTCGCCTCTATCTCGGCTCGCCACATTTGTAGCTGGGCTTCCCTGTCTTCTCGTTTCAGCCGCGCCTCTCTTTCTTCTCGTTTCAGCTGCACCTCTCTTTCTTCTCGTTTCAGCTGCACCTCTCTCTCACACTCTTCACGCCGCAACTGCACCTCTCTCTCCTCGCGCTGCAGCTGTGCTTCTCTCTCCTCTCGACGCAGTTTGGTCTCTAATTGCATTCGCATTATCTCCAGCTGCATGCCCTTCCTGCTACTTTTGGATCCCCTTCTGCTTTCACGTTCACTGTGAGTTCTGGCCACACTGGTAGGAGCTTGGGACGGCTCGCCTTGGGACGACCCTCCCTGGGATGGCTCCTCTCGTGTCTTCTCTCGAGCTGTGAGCTGTGCCATGATCTCTATCCTACGCTCAGCTACCTTAGTGGTTTGCCACTTGTTGGAGCTGAGCTTTTGTATACTCCTCCAAAATTTTCTCATCCCTCGTCGCAATAAACTTCTTTACTTTATCTTCCTCCATCTCTATGTTATCGAACATACACAACAGCACCCACTAATTTCACCGTTTCAGCCCTTTAGCTGGATGGGTTACACTATCACTGAATTCACAGGCAACACTGATCACGACACTGGTAACACTGTATTGGTACCCTGGCAACACTGTCCTGAAAGCTGGGCAACACTGTAGGCTAACGAACGTACCCTGGCAACACTTTACCTGGACGAACGTATCTTGGCAAGGTCGCCAATTCTTGTTATGGGGGGTGGGCTGGAGCTCCGCCAGCAAGGGGGGGCTGCTAGGGGCTCAGGAGACAGAGTACTCAGTCTCTCTGTCTCACGTGACTCACCAGAGTTACCTGGTCCCACAGGAGAGGACCACGTGATGCCCACCACCGCAGATCTTCTTTCCGACCACGAAGGGGTCCAGAAAGGACTCCAGCAACTCCGTCAGCCGGGCAGATTTAAAAGGGGGATCACACACCAAGTTACAGCCTCGCTCCTGTGCCAGGTAGGTCCACTACGGGCTCACCATAGCCTGTGCTACTTGGAACTTTTTGTTTCAAGTAGAGAATCTTAAGCAACAACAACCCTTTCACAGAGAGGGCCTCTTCGTCAACGTCGGCCACTGCCTCTCCACGTCGTCCACACACACACTGTCCTCTATAACAGTCCAGGACACAAGCTGTCCTGCAGCCTATCCTAATACTAGTGCACCAATATTGTACTGTAACATATATATATAAATATCGTGGCCTATCTAGCCTACACAACAAGGGGTAATGGAGGGAAAATTGATCTGCGTTCAACATTCCTGGCTCACGACGCCTGTCCCTCCGTGGTGTGAAGGTCCCACACTTCCTGAGTCGGTCCTTGACGATCCAGTAGCACGCTACAAGTCCTCGACAGGTGTTGTAAAGTCATTGCGTCACCGCCGAGCCACTCCCAGAGTTTCAGATATCCCAATCCAGGTTCACCCAGTGGGCACTGAGCTAATCACTGTATACACACACTCGTTACTTCCACAAGGCGTTGCTCCTTGTCCGAGGAACGGTGTCGTCCCTCCAACGTCCTCAGTGAATGTGACCCGGCCACAGCAGACCTGCCCGCCCCACCAACGTTGTCGCCGACCGATTCCTCAAGTTTTGGCACTTCTTTGACCAATAAACTTGATTTCTTCTTGCTTTCCAGAAGCACGGGGTCTTCAGTAATAATAGTGGGCAGCGATGGCTGCCTAAATTCACGGAGAGAGATTCCCAGGGCCTCCAATCTTCGAGAGCTGATCAACGCACAACCTCTCACGTCCACTGTCAGGTCAACTCTGACGCCACCTCCGCTGGCACTGCCAGGGGCACTCGGTGACGTCACAGCGGGAGCTGATTGGTCGCCCGTGGCACGTGACCTCAGCCAGCCAATCCACAGCCAGCTGGCGCCGTCTACAAATTGGCGGATTTGCTGGCAGGGGGCGCCATTTTGTTTGTATCAAGGGCACAACTCCCGCCTTCACTTACAAACTTATAAATACAAATTTCTCCCTTATCGGGTGGCCAATCTGGTCGCCACATATATCAACAGACTCCCTGCATCTCAGAGAATCAGCAGGGCCAGACGAAATTACTCTTAAAGCAGGATCTGGGGAGAAATTGGAGGGGGGGGGGGGCTCCATAACACCACTATGTGAACTCACTATAAACTGATGTTGATTAAACAAATTAACAAGAGGTGATCAACCAGCTGTCCTACAGACAGCTAATTGCACTCCACATATTATGTTACTCTAAATACTGGTGACCACAACACAACAGTACCCTCATTAACCCTCAAACCGCTATGAGATTTTTGGCCTCCAACACCGCCAGGAGGAAAAAAAAATCTAAAAGATTCTTTTGTCTTATAAAAGTGTTCATTTGTGTTCCCTGATTACAGAAAAAATTGAAAAAAAAATCGTTGTTGACATATTTTGGCCGCAATAGGGAGGGGAAGTCTGGCAAAAAAGAAGCGTTGACAGAGCAGGGGCAGATGAGGTCTGCTCCTACCTTAGCTGTCAGGCGGGAGTTGCCACAAAGATATTGTTACCTAATTATTTTAATGTCTCTGAGATTTCCTTAGTTTTTTTTTGCAGTAATATTATTCAATAGTGTGTAGTGAGATACATTTATATAATAAAATGTGTAAACCATTGCTATACTTAAAATTATGGTGTGCATATTAGTGATTCAATTAATATGCTCATAAAACAATAAATAAATAGGTTTGCTTTTATTACACTATATATAAATATTATATATAAGTATCTGCATGTTATGGTCACAATAATGAACCACTAAGCTTGTATTGTGAGTCAAAAAACAACGAAGAGGGCCACCACATTTGCCAGCCGGCCTCTGGCCACGACTCCCTTCTTCACCTTCCCTCACTCGCCAACATTCTCCTCGCACCATACTGTTTTTGCTTTTATTCACTATATACAGACGTTATATATATCTCAACATGTTTTGTTCACCATAACTGTTCATCTAAGATGGTATAGTGTGTTCAGGCAATAACACACCTCACCACACAGCCAGCTAAAGCTCCCTCCCCTCCCTCACTCGTTCAAGGCCAAACACACTAACACTCCTCCAACGATACTATTTATGGTATTACTAGCTGTACCCGGTCACGCATTGTTGTGGCTCTGAAACACATGTGCGTTTCTCGTTTCCCCTCGTCCTCCCCACCATCCCCCACTCCAGTTCCCTCGTCGTCCTCACCATTCCACACTCCCTCGTCCGATGCATTCTGAAATGATCAGATGTTCCCATCACTGAATTATAAGAAAAAGAGTTAAAAGATGAAATGTACAACAATGAAAACATATAAAAATAATCTATACTCACGAAATGAACTGTACAGTAAACAACACAGCTCAATTCCAACTCAATGTCACACCAAATAATTAAATCAAATTGCAAATATATCGAAATCTATGGAAATTAAATTTATCAATGCAATCGGAAGCATTGAAATGGAATTGTAGCATATATTATATAGCGTGTGTGGCTCGTACGTGCAACAGATGACACTGTTTCTTAAAAACAATCATGTTTTTACCTGTAACAGGTGTGGCATCTATACTTATTCTCACGAAATGAATGGTATTGTCACCTACACAGCTCAGTTCCAATGCAATGTCACACAAAATAATTAAATCAAAGTGAAAATAAATTGAAATGTATGAAAATTTAATTTGTCTATGCAATCAAAGAAATTAAAATGGAATTGTAACATATTTAGTATAGCTTTTTGAGGCTCTTACGTGCAACAGATGGCGCTATTTCCTAAAAAAAAAAGAATATTTTTACCTGTCAGAGGTGTGTGGCATTAACACTTATACTTATGAAATGCTAACAGTATGGTAAACAACTCAGGTCAATTCCAACACAATGTCACACAAAATAATTCAATAAAAAATTAAAATAAATTGAAATCTATGGAAATGAAATTTATCAATGCAATCGAAAACATTGAAATGGAATTCGTAACATATTTATTACTGCATGTGTGTGTTTCTATTATGTGCAGATGCAATTATGCTATCGTATTACGTTACAATGGCGCTGTTTTTAAAAAAAAAAATGTTTTTATCTGTCACTGATGTGACATCTATATGATAGGTATATAAAAACACGCGCATATTCGAATGGAACGTTGTGTCAAAATTTCAAAGCAATCGGTGAGGAACTTTGGGAGATTACAGCGTGTGTTGCTCCTACGTCCAACAGATGGCGTTGTTTTTCAAAAAAGCATGTTTTTTCCTGTCATATGTAAAACATGTATATAATAGGTATAGAAAAACACGCGCCTATTCGAATGCAACGTTGTGTAAAATTTTTAAAGCAATCGGTAAAGAGGTTTTGAAGATTTCTCTGATATGAAAAACACAGTTTTTTTCAAAAACGCATGTGTTTTCCGTCACAGACGTGACATCAATATAGTCTGTATATAAAAACCTGCTCGGATGCGAATGGAACGTTGTGTGAAAATTTCAAAGCAATCGGTGAAGAACTTTAGGAGATTAGCGATTTTGAACAAACAAACATTTCCATTTTTATTTATATAGACTAGCAGCGCCCGGCCACGAGTTGCTGTGGCTCAGCAACCTTCCCTGTCCCTTTGCCCTCTCCACCATTCTACTTTCCCCCATCCCCTCGTCCCCACCATCCCAAACTCCCCCGTCCCCTCGACCTTCCCCACCATTACCCCGCCCCCCTCCCTTGTCACCTCGTCCTCCCCACCATTTCTCACTTCCGTCCCCTCGTCATCCCCACCATTCCCTATTCCCTCGTCTGATTCCTTTCCAAATGGTCTGATGTTCCCATCTGAAAAATGGGAACATCAAGTGATCTGATGTTCCCATCACTGAAATATAAGAAAAACAGTTAAAAAATTAAATGAAAATATGAAAAAATATAAAAATAAACTATACTCACGAAATGAAAGGTATGGTAAACAGCACAGCTCAGTGTCAACTCAATTCATACAAAGTAAATAAATCAAAATGAAAATAAATCAAAATCTATGAAAATTCAATATATCAATGCAATCAGAAACATTGAAATGGAATTGTAACATATTTAGTATGACATTTAAATTTAAATTTTAAATTTTGCCCCGAGGGGCGAGTTTATTGGGCAGCGCCACTCATCTTGTGAGTGAACATACCGCCATAGCAGAATGTACAACACTCCCCAATAGGAAGAAAACCCGCTGGGTTGTTCATCCTGTCACTTGTACCCAGACACACCTGGGACTTGCTTAACTGTCTCAAGTGAACAGCTCCTCAAACAAGAAGATTAACATTGATCAACCCTTAAAAGCTTACGTTATCTTGCGGGTGCAAAATGGGGAAATCTTTTAAGAACAGTATCAATATTTGACAAATAGTGTTTTCCTAACTCAAACAATGTGGGGTTTATTATTCTACAGTTATTCCTAATGTCTCTCAGGTGTTCACATTCACGTAGATAGTGGTCAAGGCGGTGTCCATCACTCTCACCACAGATTCTGCAACTTCGCTGATCAACTGTTGTTTCCATTCCAAATCTCCATGGATATTTGTATCCAAGACGGATTCTCGCTATTACAGATTCTCTCCCTCGTCGTCCTCCTCTTCGGCCATACTGATTGGGATTGCCAGCTGCAACCATGTTGTACCATCGTACAGATTCACTGGTTTGTGCTTCTATCCTCCTTTCCTCAGTTACCTTGTCACGGTGATGTTGCCTGATAATACCTCTAATTTGTAGTTGAGTCTTGGGTATGAAGTATTCAATATGGTCTCCTTCAGCGCCTTCAACAGCCAGCACATCTGCTCGTTCATTTCCACATATTCCAACATGGGAGGGGATCTACAGAAACTTGATGACTCTTCCCTGATTGGTAAGTACTCTCACAGCTCTCTTGATTTCAGCGACTATTGCAAGATTTTCTGCCTGATTTTTACTTAGGCTTTGCAGTGCTGCTTTTGAATCGGTGCAAATCACTGCACCATTAGTGTTCCGTTCAAGAAACCTTAACGCCATAACAATGGCAGTTAGCTCTGCTTGCGTTGAAGAGGCATAGTATTATAGACTGTGGGTTGGTTGGTGTTGTCGTCGTTGATCCTTCTCTACGGACAACCCAACCCACAACTCGGTAGAGTGCTTATACTAGGAGATCACCCTTGGCACTTCTGGCTCTTGGAGAGGGGGTCAACGTCACACGTTTAGGGGATGCGGCTCCAACATTTAGCCTCGTTGTCACGTGCACACACCCACTCGAGCCGCTGTGACTCCCCACTCTCTCCCTAGGTGATATGATCTCCTCAATCCCCTTTTTGACTTATTAGTATTACCTTTTACCCTGTCCACGGCAGTGGTTCTTGGTTCTTTCTCTCTCTCTCTCCTTCTTTACTACCTCCTGGGAAGCCTCACTAGGACGAGGGCAAACACCAGCAAATTGGGATACATTTACTGGACAAAGCACATACACGATACATACACACATATAATAATAATGAATCCTATACTCTATAATATCACAATCAGGTTGCACTCCAACACCATCAGAACTCTATTATCAGCTTATCAAGTGGTATCCTATCTCATGGTTCACCACATGATACTATCAACCTCCTCAAGTTGATCAAGTCTACATACACTGTTGCACCATCAGCAAGATAACATATATATACAGAAAATCAGCATTTGAATGCAATAACATATACCAGTATAAATGTTCATTGATACTTCAGTATAAAAAACTCCTTGACGTAAGAATGCCAACAGTCACTCACCTCTCACTGCGTCTTGCACGCTAATGACAACCAAACACTATCAACTCCCTATAAGTAATCCACCAGAACTTCCCCTTCCACCTCTGGAAGTTCACTACCCTAATATTCTTAGGTTCTTCCGGGCTTCACTACCAGGATCCTCTGCAGCTCCTCCAGGCTGCTATCATGAAGTTTCCTTGAGCAACTACGGTGCTTCACCCTTCTGCTAGGGTCCTCCACAGCTCTCTTGGCTGCTACACCATGAAGTTTCCCCGAGCAACTGTGGTACTTCTCCACCTCTACAGAAGCACGTGACACTCCCCTTCACTGCTGCTTCTCCTCACAGCTCGAGGTCCTCTGCTCCACTACCTTGGAGTCTCATCAGCTACTTCATCTGCTGGCTTCGAAGTTCTCAGCAACTTCCTCCCCAAAGAACAAACCTGCAACCCATCGACACTCCAATAAAATGTTCCCCTTAACACATAAACAAAAATAACCACACAATATGCTTGCCTCAAACCTCTATCTGTCCTCTACATACAGTGAGAGTGGACTCCCCCGTTTTGGGCGGGTCCATACTCCACCTCGCCTGGCGGCGGTCCTCACTCACTGGGAGGGTCTTCCTACATCCGGAGCCAGGCTCCCTCAGTCGTCCGCCAGCGCTCAGAGGGGGCGGACGTCGCTCCGTGTTCCTCCCTCTCCACTCTCTTATTTCAGGCTTTCTGCCTTATTAAACATGCCTAACTTATAAATAAACATTGCTACTGTCGCTGGGCACACGACCAACTACAAGTGATCACTATGAACTGGCGTATATCGTGCTTACCACAGATTAATTGGTCGAGGGCGCTTTCCCTCTGACGGCGTCTGGTCAGGGCGCTCCCACGGCCCACAATAATGCTTCTGGGCGATTTAATATTCACTAATTATCGTCCACGACTTGAGACCACACGTCCCCAGCTCGATTCCACAGCTGGCACGTCTGCACACTTCTCTTCTCTTCGAGATATATCACTAGGGGTTCCCTTCTGACGGGAGCTCAACGGAGCGCGGCTTCCCCCTGCGATGTCTGGCACTCAAGTGAGGTCAAGGTCCTCCGGAAGAGAGCCTCACGCCTCCAGCAAAATGTCCACATCTCCTAGCCCGTCATTTATCTGTTTTCTCCTTCATTGCCCATAATCTCAAACTGTTATACATATCCAAGCAACTATTTTACATATGCGTTATCACCTCAATATTTGCTAGACCTTCTAATCAGGTCAGGCTTGACGAATAACTCTCAAGGAGGGAGACTCGTTTCTCCTGTAGGCTGAGATCATAACAATAGTTCTCAATACGTGCTTTTCCTTCATTTCTGCGTTGGAAGGTATTATCCTTGATTACCGTGTATGCTGCACCAGCCCTGCCATTGACAGGATTAGATGACCCGTCAGTGTAGATTTGATCTAGTTCATCTCCGGCTTCTTTATAAATGTCCTCGAGATACTTGTGCCTCATTTCTTGTGGTATCATGTTGGATTTTTTCATTGCCATTTCATTGATGATGATCTTGCATGAGTCATCCTCCCAGGGAGGTAACCTCTCTACAGGCAGGAGCTCACGGGCTTGCCCAAGCAGGTGAAGCTCTTCAAGGTAGCAGACTGCTCTGTGATGCCATTTTTTGCTTCTCCTGTTTTCCCCTGAAAGTAGCACAGAGCTCAGTTTTTTCTTGGCAATATCATTGTAATGGGGATCTCTGGCTATCTTAATTGCAAGCTTAGCATTCAGCTCCTGAATTCTGCTTTTAACACTGGGAAGGGACAACTCCTCTCGTAGATTAGTCGTTTTGGCAGTTCTTGGGACTCCAAGAATGATTGTCATGGCTTCATTTTGAATGCTTTCAAGCCTTTTCATATCGCTTTGGGAATAGGTGCACAGTACTGGTGCGGCATATTCTATGACGGAGCGCACATAGGCTGTGTACATCATTTTGAGCACGGCAATAGAGGCTCCATGTCCATTCCAGGTCATAGCTTTCAGTGCCCTGAGTCGACTTTTGCATGTTCCTATGAGTTGATTGAGCTCCTCTTTCTTTCCCTTGTTAGAGCCGACAGTGACGCCAAGGTACCGATAGTGGTCAACCCATTCAAGTGTTACACCATTAATTTGCAGTTCTTCATTTGCTCTCCGCTTGTGATGGGAGTATGCCTTCGTCTTGTTTGTGGAGAGAGTGAAACCGAGCTCAATACATTTCCTTCCAAGGAGTTCAATGGACTGTTCAATTTTTCCCAACGTGGGAGCTTGTATTAGGACATCATCTGCATATCCCACTTGTTGTGTTCCTTCCGGAAAATCAATATTTGCAATGGCGTTCATAAGTACATTGAATAGTGTAGGGCTTAAGACTCCGCCTTGGGGGGTCCCGAGTTCCATATTCATTGTTCTGGAGACTGCTCCATTGAAGCAAACCTTGGCTTTCCTTCCTGTGAGGTAGTCTTCAACCCATTTCATGAGTCTCCCCTTGACACCCATGCATGCAAGTTCGTCCAGGATCGCAATCCCCTGTGCTTTGTCGAAGGCTCCTTTGATGTCAACAAATACAGAGTACCTAGCCGTGTCATTAGCCAAGTAATTAACTATACACCCATACTAAACCCATGTTTAGTATGACATGTGTGTTACTTTTACATGCAACAGATGGTGTTGTTTTTCAAGAAAAGCATAGTTTTACCGGTCACAGGTGAGGCATCTTTACTTAAATTTACGAAATGAACGGTATGGTAAACTACACAGCTCAATTCCAACACAATGTCACACAAAATAATTCAATAAAAAATTTAATAAATCGAAATCTATGCAAATAAAATTTATCAATGCAATCGGAAACATTGAAATGGAATTCGTGACATGTTTAGTGAAGCGTGCATGTTACTCTTATGTGAAACATATGGCGCTGTTTTCCAAAAACCATGTTTTTACCTGTCACAGGGGTGACATCTATATAGTAAGTATATAAAACCATGTGCCTATTCAAATGCAACGTTGTGTCAATATTTCACGAAAATCGGTGAAGAACTCTTGACGATTAAAGGGTGTGTTGCTCTTACATGTAACAGATGGCGCTGTTTTTAAGAAAAAAGTATGTTTTTCCTGTCATAGGTGAGGGATGCATATAGTAGATATATAAAAAGACTTGCCTATTCGAATGCAATGTTGTCACAAAATTTCAAAGCAATCGGTAAAGAGTTTTCGAAGATTTTCCTCACATGAAAAACACTTGATTTGAAAAACATGTTTTTTTTTACCATCACAGACGTGACATCTATATAGTATGTATATAAATACCTGGCCGGATGCGAATGGAACGTTGTGTGAAAATTTCAAAGCAATCGGTGAAGAACTTTCGGACAATAGCGATTTGGGACAAACGGACATTTCCATTTTTATTTATATAGACTAGCAGTACCCGGCCACATGTTGCTGTGGCTCAGCAACGCATGTGCATTGCTGAGCCACAGCAACCTTCCCTGTCCCCCAGTCCTCCCCACCATTCACCCCTCACCCAACTCCTCGGCCTCCCAACCATTCCCCACTCCACCATCCCCTCTTCCTTCCCATGGGCCACAGCAATGCGAGGCCGAGTACTGCTTGTCTATATAAATAAAAATGGAAATCATCGTTTATCAAAATTGCTAATCTCCGAAAGTTCTTCACCGATTGCTTTAAAATTTTCACACCATGCCCCACTCCCCTGTCCCTTTGTCCTCCCCACCATTCTCCTTTCCCCCATCCCCTCGTCCCCACTATCCCAAACTCCCCTGTCCCCTCGTCCTTCCCCACCATTACCCCCTCCCTGGTCTCCTCGTCATCCCCACCATTCCCGACTCTCGCGTCCGATGCCTTCCCAAATGGTTCGATGTTCCCATCAGAAAATTGGGATAATCAAGTGTTCTGATGTTCCCATCACTGAAATATAAAAAAACACATAAAAATGAAATGTAAATATGAAAACATAAAAAAATAAACTATATGCACGAAACGAAGAGTATGGTAAAAAACACAGCTCAATTCCAATGCAATTCACACAAAATAATTAAATCAAAATGAAAATAAATCAAAATCTATGAAAATTCAATTTATCAATTCAATCAGAAACATTGAAATTGAATTGTAACATATTTAGAATAGCATGTGTGTTCCTCTTACATGCAACAGATGGTGTTGTTTTTTAAGAAGAGCATAGTTTTACCTGTCACTGGTGTGGCATCTATACTTATACTTACGAAATGAATCGTATGGTAAACAACACAGCTCAATTCCAACACAATGTCACACAAAATACTTCAATAAAAAATAAAATAAATCGAAATCTATATAAATAAAATTTATTAAGGCAATCGGAAACATTGAAATGCAATTCGTGACATATTTAGTATAGTGTGAATGTTGCTATTATGTGCAATAGATGACACTGTTTTTTCAAAAATGCATGTTTTTACCTGTCACAGGTGTGGTATCTATATTGTAGGCATATAAAAAGATGCGCCTAATGTACTGCAACATTGTGTCAAAATTTCAAAGCAATCGGGGAAGAACTTTAGGAGATTACAGCGTGTGTTGCTCTTACGTCTAACAGATGGCACTGTTTTTCAAAAAAAGCATGTTTTTTCCTGTCATAAGTCAGTCATGTATATAGTAGATATATAAAAAGACGCGCTTATTCGAATGCAACGTTGTGTCAAAATTTCAAAGCAATGGGAAAAGAGGTTTCGAAGATATCCCTCACAAGAAAAACACATGAAAAACACAGGTTTTCAGAAAAAGCATGTTTTTTACCATCACAGACGTGACATCTATAAAGTATGTATATAAAAACCTGCTCGGATATGAATGAAACGTTGTGTGAAAATTTCAAAGCAATTGGTGAAGAACTTTCGGAGATTAGCGATTTTGAACAAACGAACATTTCCATTTTGATTTATATAGGTTACACTCTATGAACACATTATATATAAATATCTACATGTTTTACTCACCATAACTGTACATCTAAACTGATATGGTGCTCAAACAGCATAGTACTTACCTAGTTGTACTCACCAAGTTTCGCGTGTGAGGGTTGAGTTCTGGTTCATTGGTTCCGCCTCTCATATATCAATCAACTGATGTACAGATTCCTGAGCCTACTGGGTTTTATCATATCTACAATTGAAACTGTGTATGGAGTCAGCCTCCACAACATCACTGGTCACAGTGATGTTGCATTCCATTCCTAATGCATTCCTAATTCCTAATTCCATTCCATTCCAAATGCATTCCATTTGTTAACTACACTGACACTGAAAAAGTTCTTTCTAACGTCTCTGTGGCTCATTTGGGTACTCAGTTTCCACCTGTGTCCCCTTGTTCGTGTACCCCTCGTGTTAAACAGTTTATCCTTATATACTTTATCAATACCTCTGAGAATTTTGTAGGTAGTGATCATGTCGCCATTTACTCCTCTGTCTTCCAGTGTCGTGAGGTGCATTTCTTGCAGCCATTCCTCGTAACTCATGCTTCTTAGTTCGGGGACTAGCCTAGTGGCATACCTCTGAACTTTTTCCAACTTCTTATTCTTGACAAGGTACGGGGTCCATGCAGGGGCTGCATACTCCAGGATTGGTCTTTCATACGTGGTATACAGGGTCCTGAACGATTCCTTACACAAGTTTCTAAAGGAAGTTCTTATGTTGGACAGGCTAGTATATGTCGCTGATGATATCCTCTTGATTTGGGCCTCTGGGTACAGATTCGGTGTGATATTAACATCCAGATCTTTCTCACTATTTGACTCTTGTAGGATATCACCTACCAGATGGTACATTGTGTTTAGTCTTCTGCTCCCTTTGCCTAATTACATTACCTTACAATTTCCTGGGTTTAATTTTAGTAGCCACTTTCGAGACCCTTCTACCAGTTTGCCCAAGTCATCCTGTAGCCTCTATCTATCATCTTCTGTCTTGATTCTTCTCAATTTTTGCATCATCAGCAAATATTGAGACGAATGAGTCTATACCCTCTGGAAGGTTGTTTACATATATTAGAAACAGGATGGGTACAAGTAAAGAACCCTGTGGAACACCACTGGTGACACCTCGCCTGGTGTCTCCCCTACCCCCACACACACAGTTACACGCTGTTTCCTGTTGCTTAGATTCTCCCTTATCCGTTGGAGCACCTTACCTTACCCTCCTGACCACACACTCTTGTGAGCACGTCACACAATGTACACACACAGTACCATCACTTTCATGTACAAACTGCAGCAGGCCACTTCTCATTCCTCAACGTATATGCCAGAAGCCAGAAACTCAATGTAACACTTCTCTCAGATCTAGACAATCATGGAACAATATACATGGGAGATTTTAATCCTAGAAATATAACGCTGGGAGACATTAATAACAACGATAATGGATGCAAATTTATAAAATATGTTTAAGACAACAGATTAACTGTGTATACTACGGATACCCAAACTGATTTATTGGGAGGCAGACTTGATTATGTAATAGGTAGAAACCTTGTGCAAGATAAGATAGAATGTTCGTTGGTAAATCACTTGGATAGTGATCACTATGCAGTTTCTGCTTCCTATGAGGTACAGTGTGATGTACCTAATAGACATCAGAGACGGAAAATGAATATTCCATATGGCTTGCATGACCACTTTATTAATTGTATATCAAAATGGTATCAAGATTACATAATAACGAATGTACAAGCCTTCTCCAGAGATCTCGTTGATACGATTACTACCTACTATGACACATGGGTGTGTTGGGGAACAGGTCGTAAGCCTAGCAGAAGTGGGCATCACCTACCACCACCCAAGTGGGTCCTTGACCCCGTATTTGTTAAAGAACATGAACGAGTAAAGCAGCTTGGAGATACATACAAAAGAACCAAAGCACAAGGTGACTTGCATGCATTCCTTGTCGCAATAGAGAGGAGAGAGACATGAGCAACGTTATACGTAATAAACATTGGGAAGAGTTCCTACAAAGTATAAATGAGCACCTGCTTGATGGGGTTCTGAGAGTTCTACTCCCCAAGCCCGGCCCGAGGCCAGGCTAGACTTGTGAGAGTTTGGTCCACCAGGCTGTTGCTTGGAGGGGCCCGGAGGGCCACATACCCACCACAGCCCGGCTGATCCGGAACTTCTCTTAGAAAACAGTCCAGCTTTCTCTTGAAGATGTCCACGGTTGTTCCGGCAATATTTCTTATAGTCGCTGGGAGGACGTTGAACAACCGCGGACCTCTGATGTTTATACAGTGTTCTCTGATTGCGCCTATGGCACCTCTGCTCTTCACTGGTTCAATCTTGCATTTTCTTCCATATTGTTCACTCCAGTACGTTGTTATTTTACTGTGTAGATTTGGGACCTGACTCTCGAGTATTTTCAATGTGTATATTATTTGGTATCTCTCTCGTCTCCTTTCTAGAGAGTACATTTTTAGAGTTTTGAGACGATGTCAATAATTTAGGTGTTTTATCTCGTCTATGCGTGCCGTATATGTTCTCTGTATTCCCTCTAATTCAGCAATCTCTCCTGCTCTGAAGGGGGAAGTGAGTACTGAGCAGTACTCGAGACGGGACAACACAAGTGACTTGAAGAGTACAACCATTGTGATGGGAGCCCTGGATTTGAAAGTTCTTGTAATCTATCCTATCATTTTTCTGGCTGACTCAATATTTGCTTGGTTATGCTCCCTAAACGTTAGATCGTCGGACATCATTATTTCCAAATCCTTGACATGCTGTTTTTCTACTATGGGAAGATTCGATTGTGTTTTGTACCCTGTATTATGTTTCAGATCCTCATTTTTGCCGTACCTGAGTACCTGAAATTTATCACTGTTAAACATCATGTTATTTTCTGCTGCCCAATCGAAAACTTTGTTGACATCTGCTTGTAGTTTTTCAATGTCTTCAGCAGAGGTAATTTTCATGCTGATTATTGTGTCATCTGCAAAGGACGACACGAAGCTGTGGCGTGTATTTTTGTCTATATCAGATATGAGAATAAGGAACAGTAGTGGTGCAAGGACTATAACTTGAGGTACAGAGCTTTTAACATCGCTTGGACTCGATTTTATCTGATTGACTCTTTGTGTTTTGTTCGACCGGAAATTGAGTATCCAGCGTCCTACTTTTCCAGTTATTCCCATTGACCTCATTTTGTCACTTGAGAACTGCGAGTCATACAGATACCTTGGTGTCCTCATTAACGACCCTGGGTACCTTTCTTCTCTTAAGAGGAGACTTTGGGAGAGATTAAAGCCCTTGCGGGTCCTTGTTGGTGTCAATCATGGGCTTAACGTGAAACTTGCTAGAATGTTTTATGTATCATTTATACGCTCTGTGATTGACTACAATGCTTTACATCTCACACTGTATACAAAGAGCTGAAATCTCTTGAAACCTTGCAAAATGAAGCTATGCGTCTCATCCTTGGGGTTCCAAAGTTCACGAGAATAGTTAATATGAGAGCAGAGTTAAAATTACCTACAATAAGTGAGAGAATTTTGTCTATCTGCACAGTTTTCGGGGGTGAAGGCATTGAGTAGATTTCGGCAACACATGAAGTTTCAAGCTAAACTTTCTAATATGCTGCACTCACCTGAGTTCTATAGAAGAAGAACGAAATCTGATTATGCATTTAGGTTCTGCAAAGTAGCCAACTCCATTAAAATATTAAATATGTACCCAACTCAATTAATGATTAATCAACCAATTCCTCCATGGGATAACTGGGATCTATCAGTTAAATTTGTAAATGCGCCCAAGAAAGATAATGTGCACTCTACACTCTTATAACAGTTAACACTGAAAAGCATCACTGATGTGGGAACCGACCTGTGAGATTTATATTTATTTAATTTATGAATTTATATTTACGTTAATTTATATACTTCGATAGCAATTTGTATGATAATGAGTGGACTGTATTTCTGCAATAATCTCTTAATCTCACAAATCGATCCTCTACACATTAGGGGGGGGGTTTATTAAATTAATATATATGCAGCCAATCAAACTACAGAATTAACTACATACATTGAAAAGGTTCCTTATCTTATAGTACAGCAGGTTAGTCCACCAGGTATAACTAGGGTGTAGACACCAAATTATCCTCTTTGAGGTAGCTTCCATCACCCAGTAACTGGTGCACAAAATCTTGCTTCCTCGTCTTGACCTGTCAAAAGTGCGCTAGCTGTGAAGCCAGAATCCTATATATGACAAGCTATATCAGAGAAAACACTATACAGTACATGGAACAATAAAGACCTGGCTTAATTACCTTTAGTTTGAGGCTATGTCGTGCTCTAACCGGCTCTCCCTATATAATGACATTAATGGCCATAAATGAAGATACATGGGTTTCGGAAAGAACACTTAACTTGAATTTGTTGACAGCGTGTTGAAAATGGTACACCTTTGGGTTCCATAACACTACGTCCAAGTAAAATTAACAGGAGCCGAATTTGCTCCCGTGTGAGCCTCTGGTCTCGTATAAACAATGGCTGCCCTCCTTCTCCCTCTGACGCCTGGCTTACTTGTCCAGATTTCAGAAAGTGATAGAAGGGTCACATTTACTCTACTTTAATATTGATAATTAAGTTAATTTATATAAGATGTTTTTATGATGGTAAAGTCCAAAGACTAATGTATTTAAGAATAATTCCCAGCAAAATAGCTGGTGAATTATAATAGTATGTGGTGATGATATCCCGTTTTCTATAGACGGTAATTCCACTACAAGTTACGTTTTCTATGGGTAACTTGTTTATACAATACAGCTATTATCTGTATGATTATTAAATGGTGTCGGATTTTCCGACAACTGAGAGTACTCAGGGTATGGGTAGCGGTGTGTATTAGTGCTATACCGACGGCTCTGTAGAAGAAGGTGAACGATGTACCGGATGTGCATGTAATTTGTTTGAACAATCTTCTCTTGTACATACAGCAATGAAGCGCGTATATGACTGGGCAAGTACAACTCAAACCGAACTTGCAGGCATATACCTTGCCACTGAATTTTTAAAGGACAAAGGCAGTGTGGACTTATATACTGTGACTCGCAAAGTGCACTCCTGGCATTGAACACACAAAGTAGTAACACCCAGAAAATAGTCAGTGATATTCGAATGAATGTTTTAGCTGCAAAAGAAAACAGATTTCAAATTAAATCCCTATGGATACCATCACATGTTGGCATCTCAAGGCATGACACCGTTGATATGCTTGCAAAGACAGCCTATAGAAAACCAATAATAGAAACTGATATGGGTGTTTCACTAGCAGTGACAAAGAGAATACCTAAACAAATATCTAATGAAGATCTCTCCAACTTCACAAATTCACAAAGACCTGAAAGTTGCAGCATTAAATATTATGATAGATATCGTGAGGAGACATTCACATATGGGACTAATAGAACAAGAACTCGGCAATGTGATGTTATAGTGGCCAGAATATGTCTAGGATATAGACGTATCTGGCAGCTTTCTCAAAACCCAAATGTCGAGTACACAATGTGTCAACTTTGTGAAAGAGAAAACATGCACTCACCTGAACATTATATTGTAAAATGTCCCATATTGACTGACTTTCGCCCTCCTGGGCTGAGGTATGCTGAACTCTGTAACTACTATATGAGTACTGGAACACTTGATATATTGGACTTGTACCCTAGATTGACCATGTAATGTATCACTTATACAATGTATGTATGTGATGTAATTATATAACCTGAGCTTGTAAAAGCACCTCAATCACCTTCAGTGATTAAGTGCTTAATTGCACACTAGTTTCTCTTTCAGCTATCTCACCCTGTCAGAGTAAAAGAGACAAATGTATGTGTATACATTTGTGTGTATACATGTATGTATATATATATATATATATATATATATATATATATATATATATATATATATATATATATATATATATATATATATATATATATATTTATATATATATATATATATATATATATATATATATATATATGTACGTATGTGTGTGTGTTTGTATATGTATGTGTATAAAGTATATATGAAAGCTGATCAGAATTACATTTCACCTTTGTAAATGCACATTAATGACACTATGTAAAAGACACATCGAACATTTTATGTAAGGCATACGTAAATCTGTGTATCTATGTATTTAAGTATGTAGGTTAGCTTAGCATTTTAAAAGCACCGAATCACCTTCTGTGGTTGATTGTTCAATAAACCCTTGAACTATATGTTTAACAGACCTCTCATCCTGTACATGGAGGACAGAAGAAAATGTATATATGCTGGTTAGCATTGTAAATGTGCGGCCACGTCTATGGTAGAAAATAATAATAATAATAATAAAAACTGCCTGTGGTTCCAACTTTTGTAACAGCGTTTTGTGAGGTACTGTGTCAAAGGCTTTATGACAGTCCAAGAAAATGCAGTCTACCCATCCATCTCTTTCTTGCCTAATTTGTGTTGCTTTGTCATAGAATTCTATTAAACCTGTGAGGCATGATTTAGCATCTCTGAACCCATGCTGGTGGTGTGTTACAACGTTATTTCCCTCCAGATGATCTACGAGCCTTTTCCTTTAGATCTCCCTCACCTAGCATGGTATACAAGTTAGGCACTCTGCCCTGTAGTTCAGCGCATCTTGCCTGTCACCCTTTTAGTATATTGGGATTACATTAGCTGTCTTCCAGCATACCAGTAGGTCTCGTTTCCAGTGACCTGTTATTCACCATAGAGAGTGGCACACTTAGTGCCTCTGCATCTTCTTTTAGTATCCATGGTGAGATTCCATCAGGCCCATCAGCCTTTGTTACATTCAACTCGAACAGATTCCTTTTGACCTTATCACTAGTGAGGTCAAATTTCTCCAAGGTTGCTTGGTTTCCCTCCTCATTTAGTGCTGGGACTTCTCCTTGTTCTATTGTGAAGACCTCCTGGAATCTCTTGTTGAGTTCTTCTCACACTTCCTTGTCATTCTCTGTCTATCCGTTATCCATCTTTTCTCAGTTTCATCATTTGTTCCTTCACTGCTGTTATCCTCCTGATGTGGCTGTGGAGCAGTTTTGGTTGGGTCTTAGCTTTACTCGCTATGTCATTCTCATACTGTCTCTCTGCTTCTCTCCTCACTCTGAGGTACTCATTTCTTGCCTTCTGGTATCTCTCCCTGTTCTCTGGTGTTCTGTTATTCCTGTAGTTTCTCCATTTTCCTTTTGCTTTGCCACCATACATTCCTGATTGAACCATGGATCATTCTGTTGCTTTCGATTTTTCTCTTTTTGAGCCAGGACAAACCTGTCTACAACTTCCTGGCACTTCTGGGTGACATAGTCCATCATATTCTGTACAATCTTCTCTCTGAGGTCTGTTTCCCATTCTGGTGTACTCACCTAATTGTACTCACCTAATTGTGCTTGCAGGGGTTGAGCTTTGGCTCTTTGGTCCCGCCTCTCAACTGTCAATCAACTGGTGTACAGATTCCTGAGCCTACTGGGCTCTATCATATCTACATTTGAAACTGTGTATGGAGTCAGCCTCCACCATATCACTTCCTAGTGCATTCCATTTATTAATTACTCTGACTCTGAAAAAATTCTTTCTAACGTCTCTGTGGCTCATCTGGGTACTAAGTTTCCACCTGTGTCCCCTTGTTCGTGTCCCACCCGTGCTGAAGAGTTTGTCTTTGTCCACCCTGTCAATTCCCCTGAGAATTTTGTAGGTGGTTATCATGTCTCCCCTTACTCTTCTGTTTTCCAGGGATGTGAGGTTCAGCTCCTTTAGCCTTTCCTCGTAGCTCAATCCTCTCAGTTCCGGGACGAGCCTGGTGGCATACCGCTGAATCTTCTCTAACTTTGTCTTGTGTTTAACTAGGTATGGATTCCAGGCTGGAGCTGCATACTCCAGGATTGGTCTTACATAAGTCGTATACAGGGTTCTGAAAGATTCCTTACACAAGTTTCTGAAGGCAGTTCTTATGTTGGCCAGTCTAGTATATGCCGCTGATGATATTCTTTTGATGTGGGCCTCTGGGGACAGGTTCGGTGTGATATCAACCCCCAGATCCTTCTCTCTATTTGACTCTTGCAGGATTTCCCCTCCCAGATGATACCTTGTGTTCAACCTCCTGCTCCCTTCGCCTAATTTCATCACCTTACACTTTCCCGAGTTGAACTTTAGCAGCCATTTTCTAGACCATTCCTCCAGTTTATCCAGGTCATCCTGTAGTCTCTGTCTATCTTCATCCGTCTTGATTCTTCTCATAATTTTTGCATCATCAGCAAACATCGAGAGGAATGAGTCTATACCCTCTGGAAGATCGTTCACATGTATTAGAAACAGGATGGGTGCAAGTACTGAGCCCTGTGGGACTCCGCTGGTGACATCTCGCCACTCTGATGTCTCCCCCCTCACCGTTACTCGCTGTTTCCTGTTGCTTAAGTACTCCCTTATCCACTGGAGCACCTTCCCTTTTACTCCTGCCTGTTGCTCCAACTTTTTTAACAGCCTTTTATGGGGTACTGTGTCAAAGGCTTTTTGGCAATCCAGGAAAATGCAGTCGGCCCACCCTTCTCTTTCCTGCCTAATTTTCGTTGCCTGGTCATAAAATTCTATTAAACCTGTGAGGCACGATCTACCATCTCTGAACCCATGTTGGTGGTGCGTTACAAAGTTATTTCCCTCCAGATGCTCTACGAGCCCTTTCCTCACGATCTTCTCCAGCACCTTGCATGGTATACAAGTTAAGGAAACTGGCCTGAAATTCAGTGCCTCTTGCCTGTCACCCTTTTTGTATATTGGGACCACGTTAGCTGTCTTCCAACTTTCTGGTAAGTCTCCTGTTTCCAGTGACCTGTTATACACCATAGAGATTGGCACACTTAGTGCTTCTGCACCTTCCTTTAGTATCCATGGTGAGATTCTATCAGGCCCAACAGCCTTTGTCACATCCAACTCCAGCAGACACCTTTTGACCTCATCACTGGTGAGGTCAAATTCCTCCAAGGTTGCTTGGTTTGCCGCCTCCTCATTTAGTGCAGGGGCTTCTCCTTGTTCTATTGTGAAGACCTCCTGGAATCTCTTGTTGATTTCTTCACACACCTCTTTGTCATTCTCTGTGTATCTGTTCTCCCCTTTCCGCAGCTTCATCACTTGTTCCTTCACTGCTGTTTTCCTCCTGATGTGACTGTGGAGCAGCTTTGGTTGGGTCTTGACTTTACTCGTGATGTCATTTTCAAACTGTCTCTCTGCTTCCCTCCTCACTCTGATGTACTCATTTTTGGCCCTCTGGTATCTCTCCCTGCTCTCTGGTGTTCTGTTATTTCTGTAGTTTCTCCATGTTCTTTTACTCAGTTGTTTCGCTACCTTACATTCCTGGTTGAACCATGGGTTTTTCTGTTGTTTTTCGTTTTTCTCCTTTTGGACGGGGATAAACCTGTCTGCAGCTTCCTGGCACTTTTGGGTGACAACATCCATCATGACCTGCACATTCTTGTCTCTAAGTTCTGTTTCCCATGGTATTCCCCTGAGGAAGTTCCTCATCTCGTCATATTTTCCTCTTCGGTAATTCAGTCTTTTCCCCTCCACTCCCATCCTTGGATAGGTTATCCCTACCTCCACCAAGTACTCAAAGGTCTGTACACTGTGGTCACTCATTCCTATGGGGGCTTCAACTTTGACTTCCCTTATTTCTGACTCATTCAGGGTGAATATCAAGTCGAGTCTAGCTGGTTCATCAATGTCTCTCATTCTTGTGGGTTCCTTGACATGCTGGCTCAGAAAATTCCTTGTTGCCACTTTCAAGAGTTTAGCTCGCCACGTATCTGCACCACTATGTGGGTCCCCATTCTCCCAGTCTATCTTTCCATGGTTGAAATCACTCATGATTAAGAGTCTTGAGCCATTCCTGCAGGCAACTGAAGCTGCTCTCTCTATTATATTAATGGTTGCCATGTTGTTCCTATCAAACTCCTGTCTAGGTTTTCTGTCATTTAGGGGAGGGTTGTAAATGACTCCAACTATTATCTTAGGGACACCCATTGTTATAGTTCCTGTTATGTAATCACTGAATCCGTCACAGCCCGGAATTTCCATCTCATCAAAACTCCAGTCCTTCCTTATCAGCAGGGCCACTCCTCCACCTCCTCTCCCTTCCCTCTCTTTCCTTACTATATAGTAGTCCTTCGGAAACACAGCATCTGTTATGACTCCTGACAATTTTGTTTCCGTTAGTCCTATTACATCAGGGTTTTCTTCTTGCACCCTTTCTGCCAGTTTACTTGCTTTATTGGTAATCCCATCAATGTTTGAGTACATTACCTTGAAGCTCACTTTCTTATATCCAATTTCACCCACACTCCCTACAAGTGTAGGAGGTTGTTCTATGGTCCTTGCTACTTGGGTAGACTCATCCTCCTGTGAGGTAGTTGCCAGGGGTTCAGGGGGAGGTGGAGTGGTGGGTGGTGGGCTTAGGTCTTGCCCAGGCCTGCTTGGGGCAGGAAGAAGTCCTGGGGGTGAGGGAGCAGGGATTGCTTGGGGAGAGGGCACGCCCTCCTGCGGTGTAGTTGACAGGGGTTTGGAGGGAGGTGGAGTGGGGGATAGAGGGCTTTGGTCTTGCTCAGGCCTGCTTGGGGCAGGGAGAAGACCAGGGGCTGGGAAAGCAGGAGCTACTTGGGGTAAGGGGAGGGGGAGGATTTGGGTTTCATGATGGGCATTATGCAGGGGTGGGGAAGGGTTTGTGCTGGGGGGTAGGGAAGGCCCTATTGGGTGGTGGGCTGGGGTGTTGCATTACCCCCCTGGGGTTCCTGGGTTGCTGGATTGGGGTTCCCACTCCCCTCTGGAATTGCTGGGTTGGAGGCTGAGGTTCCCTGGCTCTCTTCCCTCTCCTTGCGCCTTTTCCTTGCATCTGCTGCCCTTACTATCTCGTCTCTGGTCATGTCCCTCTGAACATATACCTCTTTGTAGTTCCTTGCATGCCTCAGTTTGCTCTTCCTTACTAGGATGTCCTCTTTGATGTCCTCGCTCTTGAATACTACCTTGATCAATCTCTTTTTGTCTCTGTTGTACTGGCCAATCCGGAAAAACTGTTCTATGTCTCGTTCAGCCCCTTCCATTCCTATCTCCTTTAATATCCCTGCCACTGCAGCTTTGTCTTTTGTCCTCGTTTCCTCCCTTGTGGAACCCTCTTGTTCCTTGACACCTACCGCTACTACAGCTCTTTTCCTTTCCATTAGCTGGCTTGTGCATCTAGCTGCCTCCTGTGAGGTTACTGCTTTCATTACAACTTCCTTGACTGTGGACATTGCTCCTGGGCTCTTGAGCATTTCAGCAAAGGTTGGGCCAATTGTAGGGGTCCCTGCCATTGCTACATCTCCTGGCACCTGGGGGTTGGTCCCCTGGGCCAGAGTCTGATGAGGGCCTGTTTTTAGGCTTTTTATCTCCTCTTGTGCTGCACTTAGTTCTATCTGCAGCTTACATATAGTTTTCCTCAGGTCCTTCAATTCCCCACTGACTTCCTTCCATGCCTTAGCAATCATCTCCATGAATGACTCGTCCAGTCCCTCTCCTCCAGCTTCATTCTGTTGTCTTACCATCCCGCTTGACCTGTGTGTGTGTGTGTGTGTGTGTGTGTGTGTGTGTGTGTGTGTGTGTGTGTGTGTGTGTGTGTGTGTGTGTGTGTGTGTGTGTGTGTGTGTGTGTGTGTGTGTGTGTGTGTTTGTGTGTGTGTGTCTGTGTGTGTGTACTCACCTATTGTACTCACCTATTTGTGCTTGCAGGGGCTGAGCTTTGGCTTTTTGGTCCCGCCTCTCAACTGTCAATCAACTGGTGTACAGATTCCTGAGCCTACTGGGCTCTATCATATCTACATTTAAAACTGTGTATGGAGTCAGCCTCCACCACATCACTGCCTAATGCATTCCATCCGTTAACTACTCTGACACTGAAAAAGTTCCTTCTAACGTCTCTGTGGCTCATGTGGGTACTCAGTTTCCACCTGTGTCCCCTTGTTCGCGTCCCACCAGTGTTGAATAGTTTATCCTTGTTTACCCGGTCGATTCCTCTGAGGATTTTGTAGGTTGTAAGCATGTCTCCCCTTACTCTTCTGTCTTCCAGTGTCGTAAGGTGCATTTCCCGCAGCCATTCCTCGTAACTCATGCCTCTTAGTTCTGGGACTAGTCTAGTGGCATACCTTTGGACTTTTTCCAGCTTCGTCTTGTGCTTGACAAGGTACGGGCTCCATGCTGGGGCCGCATACTCCAGGATTGGTCTTACATATGTGGTGTACAAGATTCTGAATGATTCCTTACACAGGTTCCTGAACGCCGTTCTGATGTTAGCCAGCCTCGCATATGCCGCAGACGTTATTCTTTTTATGTGGGCTTCAGGAGACAGGTTTGGTGTGATATCAACTCCTAGATCTTTCTCTCTGTTCGTTTCATTAAGTACTTCATCTCCAATTCTGTATCCTGTGTTTGGCCTCCTATTTCCACCACCTAGTTTCATTACTCTGCATTTACTCGGGTTGAACTTCAACAGCCATTTGTTGGACCATTCACTCAGTCTGTCTAGGTCATCTTGTAGCCTCCTACTATTGTCCTCAGTTTCAATCCTCCTCATAATTTTTGCATCATCGGCAAACATTGAGAGAAACGATTCTATACCCTCTGGAAGATCATTTACATATATCAGAAACAGTATAGGTCCAAGGACTGACCCCTGCGGTACTCCACTCGTAACGTCTCGCCAATCTGAGACCTCACCCCTCACACTGACTCGTTGTCTCCTGTTACTTAGGTACTCCTGTATCCAGCGGAGTACCTTCCCTTTCACTCCAGCCTGCATCTCCAGTTTTTTCACTAGCCTCTTGTGTGGCACTGTGTCAAAGGCTTTCTGACAATCCAAAAATATGCAGTCTGCCCACCCTTCTCTTTCTTGCCTTATTTTTGTTGCCTGGTCGTAAAATTCAAGTAACCCTGTGAGGCAGGACCTGCCATCCCTGAATCCATGTTGATGCTGTGTTACAAAGTTCTTTCGCTCCAGGTGCTCCACTAGCTTTCTTCGCACAATCTTCTCCATCATCTTGCATGGTATGCAGGTTAGGGACACTGGTCTGTAATTCAGTGCCTCCTGTCTATCCCCTTTCTTGTATATCGGGACTACGTTAGCTGCTTTCCAAATTTCTGGCAGTTCCCCTGTTGCCAGTGATTTGTTATACACCATGGAGAGCGGGAGGCAGAGTTCTTCTGCTCCTTCCTTTACTATCCAAGGGGAGATTCCATCTGGGCCTATAGCCTTTGTCACATCCAATTCTAGTAAATACTTCCTTACTTCCCCGCTGGTAATCTCAAACTCTTCCAGTGGTTCCTGGTTAGCTATTCCCTCTCTTATCTCTGGGATTTCTCCTTGCTCTAAGGTGAAGACCTCTTGGAATTTCTTATTCAGTTCCTCACACACTTCCTTGTCGTTTGTAGTGAATCCTTCTGCCCCTAACCTTAATTTCATAACCTGTTCCTTTACTGTTGTTTTTCTCCTGATGTGGCTATGCAGCAATTTAGGCTTAGTCTTTGCCTTGCTTGCGATGTCATTTTCGTATTGTCTTGCTGCCTCTCTTCTCATCCTAACATATTCATTCCTGGCATTCTGCTATCTTTCTCTGCTCTACAGTGTCCTGTTATTCCTATAGTTTCTCCATGCCCTTTTACTTTGCTGCTTAGCTAGCCTACATCTCTGATTAAACCATGGGTTTCTCATCTTCATTTCACTGCTTTCCTTTTGGACTGTGACAAACTTGTTTGCTGCGTCCTTGCATTTTTGCGTGATGTATTCCATCATATCTTGGGCCGTCTTTTCCCTGAGCTCTGTTTCCCATGCTATATCTGCTAGGCATTTTCTTATCTCCTCATAGTTTCCCTTTCGGTATGCTAACCTTTTGGTTTCGGTATCCCTCCTCGAGTTCAATAACCTTTCTTCAATCAGGTACTCAAACACCAATACACTGTGGTCGCTCACTCCTACTGGGTCCTCAAAACTGATTTCTCTTATGTCAGAGTCGTTATGTCAGTGTGTCTGTGTGTGCGTGTGTGTGCGTGTGTGTGTGTGTGTGTGTCTTTGTACTCACCTAATTGTACTCACCTAATTGTGCTTGCGGGGGTTGAGCTTTGGCTCTTTGGTCCCGCCTCTCAACTGTCAATCAACTGGTGTACAGATTCCTGAGCCTACTGGGCTCTATCATATCTACATTTGAAACTGTGTATGGAGTCAGCCTCCACCACATCACTTCCTATTGACGTGTGCGTGTGCGTGTTTGTGCGTGTGCGTGTGTGTGTGTGTGTGTGTGTGTGTGTGTGTGTGTGTGTGTGTACTCACCTAGTTGTACTCACCTAGTTGTGTTTGCGGGGGTTGAGCTCTGGCTCTTTGGTCCCGCCTCTCAACCGTCAATCAACAGGTGTACAGATTCCTGAGCCTATCGGGCTCTGTCATATCTACACTTGAAACTGTGTATGGAGTCAGCCTCCACCACATCACCCCTTAATGCATTCCATTTGTCAACCACTCTGACACTAAAAAAGTTCTTTCTAATATCTCTGTGGCTCATTTGGGCACTCAGTTTCCACCTGTGTCCCCTTGTGCGTGTTCACCTTGTGTTAAATAGACTGTCTTTATCTACCCTATCAATCCCCTTCAGAATCTTGAATGTGGTGATCATGTCCCCCCTAACTCTTCTGTCTTCCAGCGAAGTGAGGTTTAATTCCCGTAGTCTCTCCTCGTAGCTCATACCCCTCAGCTCGGGTACTAGTCTGGTGGCAAACCTTTAAACCTTTTCCAGTTTAGTCTTATCCTTGACTAGATATGGACTCCATGCTGGGGCTGCATACTCCAGGATTGGCCTGACATATGTGGTATACAAAGTTCTGAATGATTCTTTACACAAGTTTCTGAATGCCGTTCGTATGTTGGCCAGCCTGGCATATGCCGCAGATGTTATCCGCTTGATATGTGCTGCAGGAGACAGGTCTGGCGTGATATCAACCCCCAAGTCTTTTTCCTTCTCTGACTCCTGAAGAATTTCCTCTCCCAGATGATACCTTGTATCTGGCCTCCTGCTCCCTACACCAATCTTCATTACATTACATTTGGTTGGGTTAAACTCTAACAACCATTTGTTCGACCATTCCTTCAGCTTGTCTAGGTCTTCTTGAAGCCTCAAACAGTCCTCTTCTGTTTTAATCCTTCTCATAATTTTAGCATCGTCCGCAAACATTGAGAGAAATGAATCGATACCCTCCGGGAGATCATTTACATATATCAGAAACAAGATAGGACCGAGTACAGAGCCCTGTGGGACTCCACTGGTTACTTCACGCCAATCGGAGGTCTCACCCCTCACCGAAACTCTCTGCTTCCTATTGCTTAGATACTCCCTTATCCACTGGAGCACCTTACCAGCTACACCTGCCTGTCTCTCCAGCTTATGTACCAGCCTCTTATGCGGTACTGTGTCAAAGGCTTTCCGACAATCCAAGAAAATGCAGTCCGCCCAGCCCTCTCTTTCTTGCTTAATCTGTGTCACCTGATCGTAGAATTCTATCAAGCCTGTAAGGCAAGATAGAATAAGAATAAGGATAAGAATGAAATACAGATGAGAAACCCATGGTTAAATCAGAGATGTACGCTAGCTAAGCAGCAAAGTAAAAGGGCGTAGAGAAACTACAGAAAATAACCGGACACTTGAGAGCGGAAAAAGATACCAGATTGCCAGGAATGAATATGTCAGGTTGAGAAGAGAGGCAGAAGGGCTATACGAAAATGACATCACAAGCAAGGCAAAGACTCAACCTAAATTACTGCACAGCCACATCAGGAGAAAAGAGCAGTGAAGGAACAGGTAATGAAAATGAGGATAGGGGCAGACAGATTCACTACAAATGACATGACAAGGAAGTGTGCAAGGAAACTGAATAGGAAATTCAAATTAAAAAGGTCATCACATTAGAGCAAGGAGAAGTACCAGAGATAGGAGAGGGAATAGTTAACCAGGCACAACTAGAAGAGTGTGAGAGTACCAGTGGGGATGGAAGGAAGCTTTTGCTAGAGTTGGTTGTGACAAAGGCTATATGCTCAGAGGGAATCTCCCCTTTGATACTAAAGGAAGGAGCAGAAGTATGGTGCTTTCCACTCTTCCTAATGTATAACAAATCACTGGTAACAGGGGAATTGCCAAAAATTTGGAAGACGGATATTGTAGTCCCGATATACAGAGGGGAAAGACAGGAGGAACTGAATTACAGGCCAATGTCCCTAACTTGCATACCATGCAAGCTGTTGGAGAAGCTTGTGCGTAAAAAGCTAGTGGATCATCTGAAGATAAAGAACTTTGTAACACAGCATCAACATGGGTTCAGGGATGGCAAGTCCTGCCTCACAGGATTAATTGAATCCTACGAAAGGCAAAAAAAAAAAAACAGGCAAGAAAGAGAGGGGTGGGCAGACTGCATATTTTTGGATGGCCAGAAAGCCTTTGACACAGTGCAACATAAGAGGCTTGTGCAAAAGCTGGAGATGTAGACAGGAGTGAAAGGGAAGGTACTCCATTGGATAAGGGAGTACCTAAGCACCAGAAGACAGCGAGTCACTGTGAGGGGTGAGGTCTCAGATTGGAGAGGCGTCACCAGTGGAGTGCTGCAGGGGTCAGTCCTTGGACCTATACTGTTTTGATATATGTAAATGATCTCCCAGAGGATACAGAATCATTTCTCTCAATGTTTGCTGACGATGCCAAAAATATGAGGATTACAACAGAATAAGATAGTATGAGGCTACAAGATGACCTAGACAAACTGAATGAATGGCACAACAAATGGCTACTAAAGTTAAACCAGAGTAAATGTAAGAAAATAAAACTAGGCGGTGGAAACAGGAGCCCTGACAGAGGATACAGAATGGGAGATGAAGCACTTCATGAAACGGACAGAGAGAAAGATCTAGGAGTTGATATCACACCAAACCTGTCTCCTGAAGCCCACATAGGAATAATTACATCTGTGGCATACGCGAGGCTGGCTAGCATCAAAACAAGTCATCAGGAACCTGAGTAAGGAATCATTCAGAACATGATTCATATACCACATATGTCAGACCATATGTCTGACATATATCACATATGTCAGACCAATCCTGAAGTATGCGGCCCCAGCATGGAGCCCGTCAAGCACAAGACAAGCTGGAAAAAGTTCAGAGGTATGCCACTAGGCTAGTCCCTGAACTAAGAGGCATGAGTTGTAAGGAAAGGCTGCGTGAAATGCATCTCACGACACTAGAAGACAGAAGAGTAAGGGGAGACATGATCACAACCTACAAAATTCTCAGAGGAATTGACAGGGTAGAAAAGGATAAATTGTTTAACACGTGAGGTACGCGAACAAGGGGACACAGGTGGAGACTGAGTACCCAAATGAGCCACAGGGACGTTAGAAAGAACTTTTTCAGTGTCAGAGTAGTTAACCCGAGGAATGCATTAGGCAGTGATATGACTCCAGGCTGGAGGCTGACTCCATACACAGTTTCATATGATAGAGCCCAGTAGGCTCAGGAATCTGTACACCAGTTGATTGACGGTTGAGAGGGGGGACCAAAGAGCCAGAGCTCAACCCCTGCAAGCACAACTAGGTGCGTACAACTAGGTGAGTACACACACACATACACACACACGCACAAACACACACACACACACACACACACACACACACACACACACACACACACACACACACACACACACACACACACACACACACACACACACACACACACACACACACACACACACACACACACACACACACACACACACACACACACATACAGAGTGATGTAGTGGAGGCTGACTTCATACACTGTTTCAAATGTAGATATGATAGAGCCCAGTAGGCTCAGGAATCTATACACCAGTTGATTGACAGTTGAGAGGCGGGACCAAAGAGCCAAAGCTAAACCCCCGCAAGCACAAATAGGTGAGTACAAATAGGTGAGTACACACACACACACACACACACACACACACACACACACACACACTAATAAGAATAAATAAGAATAGGGAGAACAAGTTCCTGAAGATTGCATAACCCAACATAGATGGAGTAAGATCGAAGATACTGGAGTTAAGTGATGTAATACAGCTCCAGACACCAGACATTGTTGCACTCACGGAGACAAAACTTGAAGATGCTATTTTAAATGAGGTCATATTCCCAAGGGGCTACTCAATTTGGAGACGGGATAGAAAAATTAGGAAAGGCGGTGGCGTTGCTGTGCTGGTGAAAGAACACCTAAAGGTGAAGGAAATAATAACTGCCAATCCACAAGAAGTTGACATAATAGCACTAGAGATCTGCCATGAGGATGATAAACTAATGATCATAAATGCATATACTCCACCACCAAGCAGCACATGGTCAAAGGAGGAGCTAGATAGTAAACGAGAAGGTCTTGTAACAATAATGAGAGAGATCATAGCGAGAGCGGATAACGATAGTTCACGACTGTTGAAAGTCGGCGACTTCAACTTGAAAGCCATAGACTGGGAAGCATATGAAGCTAAAACAGAAGATTTCTGGACCTGTAAATTTGTTGACCTCATCCTGGAAACATTCTTGTATCAACATGTTAAACAAGCTACGAAGATGAGGGAAGGGGACGTTCCCTCCATGCAAGATTTGATATTTACCAGGAAGGAGGAAGAAATATTTGACATTCAATACCTTCCTCCCTTGGGTAAAAGTGACCATGTCTTTTTGGGAATAAAGTATGCAATGCGTTATAATCTGGAAGAAAATATGAAGGTTGGTGAAATTGAAAAACCTGACTTTAGGAGAGGACATTATGGCAACCTTAGAAATTTTTTTAGTGTGTATAATTGGACAGACTTGTTGCTAGGTAAGGAAGTGAATGAGATGTATGTCAAGTTTTGTGAAATATATGATAAAGGAACAAAAAAAATTATACCAAAACAGAGAAGCAGAACTAGGAAACAGGATTGGTTCAGCAGAAAGTGTGAGAGGGCCAGAGACAAAAAGACACTAAAATGGAATCAATACAGAAAGAGGCCAAACCCCAAACATACCAGCGATACAATGATGCGAGAAACAACTACACGGCAGTGAGGAGAGATGCAGAAAGAAATTTTGAAAAAGGGATTGCAGACAAATGTAAAACAGAACCAGGTCTATTCAATAAATTCATAAACAAGAAATTGCAGGTAAAGGATGATATACAGAGGTTGAAAATGGGAAATAGATTCACAGAAAATGAAAAGGAAATATGTGAAACATTAAACGAAAAGTTCCAAAGTGTGTTTGTACAAAATTAAATCTTCAGGGAACCAGATACAATAAGAATTCCAGAGAACAACATAGAGCACATAGAGGTGTCTAGAGATGAAGTGGAAAAAATGCTCAAGGAGCTAAATAAGAACAAGGCAGTTGGTCCAGATGGAGTTTCACCATGGGTTCTGAGAGAATGTGCACCTGAGCTCAGCATTCCACTTCAACTGATTTTTCAGGCATCCCTGTTTACAGGAGATGTAGCTGATATGTGGAAAAAGGCTAACATAGTTCCAATCTACAAAAATGGAAGCAGGGAAGACCCCCTTAATTATAGACCGGTATCATTGACAAGTGTAATAGTCAAAAAAATTGAACAAATAATTAAAACTAAATGGGTAGAAAACCTGGAGAGAAATGATATAATATCAGACAGACAGTATGGTTTTCGATCTGGAAGATCTTGTGTATCGAATTTACTCAGTTTCTATGATCGAGCTACAGAGATATTACAAGAAAGAGATGGTTGGATTGACTGCATCTATCAGGACCTAAAAAAGGCTTTTGACAGAGTTCCACATAAGAGGTTGTTCTGGAAACTGGAAAATATTGGAGGGGTGACAGGTAAGCTTCTAACATGGATGAAAAATTTCTGACTGATAGAAAAACGAGTGCAGTGTTCAGAGGCAATGTATCGGACTGGAGAAATGTCCCAAGTGGAGTATCACAGGGTTCAGTTCCTGCACCAGTGATGTTCATTGTCTACATAAATGATCTACCAGTTGGGATATAGAATTGTATGACCATGTTGATGATGCTAAGATAATAGGAAGGATAAGAAACTTAGATGATTGTCATGCCCTTAAAGATGAACTGGACAAAATAAGTATATGGAGCACCACTTGGCAAATGGAATTTAATGTTAATAAATGCCATGTTATGGAATGTGGAATAGGAGAACATAGACCTCACGAAACCTATATATTGTGTGAGAAATCTTTAAAGAATTTTGATAAAGAAAGAGATCTAGGAGTAGTTCTAGATAGAAAACTATCACCTGAGGACCACATAAAGAATATTGGGCGAGGAGTCTATGCCACGCTTTCTAACTTCAGAATTGTTTTTAAATACATGGATGGCGATATACTAAAGAAATGGTTCACGACTTTTGTTAGGCCAAAGCTAGAATATGCAGCGGTTGTGTGGTGCCCATATCTTAAGAAGCACATCAACAAACTGGAAAAGGTGCAAAGACATGCTACTAAGTGGCTCCCAGAACTGAAGGGCAAGAGCTACGAGGAGAGCTAGAGGCATTATATATGCCAAAACTAGCAGACAGAAGAAAAAGAGGTGATATGATCACTACATACAAAATAGTAACAGGAATTGATAAAATCGATAGGGAAGATTTCCTGAGACCTGGAACTCTAAGAACAAGAGGTCATAGATTTAAACTAGCTAAACACAGATGCCGAAGAAATATAAGGAAATTCACTTTCGCAAACAGAGTGGTAGACGGTTGGAACAAGTTAGGTGAGAAGGTGGTGGAGGCCAAGACCGTCAGTAGTTTCAAAGCATTATATGACGAAGAGTGCTGAGAAGACGGGACATCACGAGCGTAGCTCTCGTCCTGAACTACACTTAGGTAATTACACACACACACACACACAAACAGGGGTTCTGGTAGCTGAGTGGACAGCGTGCCGGACTCGTAATTCGGTGGCTGGGGTTCAATTCCCGGAAAAGGCTGAAATAAATGGGCAAAGTTTCTTTCAAACTGATGCACCTGTTACCTAGCAGTAAATAAGTGCCTGAGAGTTAAACAGCTGTTACGGAGCTGCTTTCTGGGTCTGTGTGTGTGGGGGGGGGGAACTAGTTTGTTAGTAGTTAGTAACAGTTGATTGAGAGTTGAGAGGCGGGCCGAAAGAGCAAAGCTCAACCCCTGCAAGCACAACTAGGTGAGTACACACACACACAATGGGACCAAAGAGCCAGAGCTCAACCCCCGCTAGCACAACTTGGTGAGAACATATCAGGGGGGCCTGATAGCTGAGTGAGCAGCGGTCTGGACTCATAATCCTAGGGTCTGGGTTCGATCCCCGGTGATGGGAGAAAAAAATGGAGAGTTTCTCAGGGTTAGTAACAGTTGATTTGAAATTAAATTGAAATAAGTTTATTGAGGTAAAATGCACATAAAGGGATGAGGTAGCTCAAGCTATTCTCATCCCATTCAGTACAACGTGTTCATATATATGAACATCACAAACAGCACATCACAAACATTAAACATATTACCGAACATTCTGAGTCACTAACAGTCGATTGATTGACAGTTGAGAGGCAGGCCGAAAGAGCAGAGCTCAACCCCTGCAAGCACAACTAACTGAATATCACTAGGTGAATGCACACACACACACACACACACAAGGAACCGCATGGAGGCAAGGATACGTGGAGAGCCAAACTATTGGAGGTGGTGACAAGCAACTTTTTACCCAGCATGTCGGAGAACCCACAGGGATGAGAGGCAATGACGAACCAGCGAGACTCGACCTAGTCTTCACTCTGAACGACTCCGACATAAGAGAAATCGGTTTTGAGGACCCAGTAGGAATGAGCGACCACAGTGTACTGGTGTTTGAGTACTTGATTGAAGAAGGGTTATTGAACTCGAGGAGGGATACCGAAACCAAAAGGTTAGCATACCGAAAGGGAAACTATGAGGGGATAAGAAAATTCCTAATAGATATAGCATGGGAAACAGAGCTCAGGGGAAAGACGGCCCAAGATATGATGGATTACATCACGCAGAAGAGCAAGGACGCAGCAAACAAGTTTGTCCCAGTCCAAAAGGAAAACAGAGAAATGAAAATGAGAAACCCATGGTTTAATCAGAGATGTAGGCTAGCTAAGCAGCAAAGTAAAAGGGCATGGAGAAACTATAGGAATAACAGGACTCTGGAGAGCAGAGAAAGATACCAGAATGCCAGGAATGAATACGTCAGGATGAGAAGAGAGGCAGAAGGACAATACGAAAATGACATCGCAAGCAAGGCAAAGACTCAGCCTAAATTGTTGCATAGCCACATTAGGAGAAAAAATCCAGTAAAGGAACAGGTTATGAAATTAAGGATAAAGGCGGAAGGATTCACTACAAATGACAAGGAAGTGTGTGAGGAATTGAATAAGAAATTCCAGGAGGTCTTCACCTTAGAGCAAGGAGAAATTCCAGAGGTAAGTGAGGGAATAGCTAACCAGGAACCACTGGAAGAGTTTGAGATTACCAGCGGGGAAGTAAGGAAATGTTTACTAGTGTTGGACGTGACGAAGGCTATAGGCCCAGATGGAATCTCCCCTTGGGTTCTAAAGGAAGGAGCAAGAGAACTGTGCCTACCACTCTCCATAGTGTATAACAAATCACTGGCAACAGGGGAACTGCCAGATATTTGGAAAGCAGGTAACGTAGTCCCGATATACAAGAAAGGGGATTGACAAGAGGCACTGAACTACAGGCCAGTGTCCCTAACCTGCATACCATGCAAGCTGATGGAGAAGATTGTGCGAAAAAAACTAGTGGAGCATCTGGAGCGAAGGAACTTTGTAACACAGCATCAACATGGGTTCAGGGATGGCAGGTCCTGCCTCACAGGGTTACTTGAATTCTACGACCAGGCAACAAAAATAAAGCAAGAAAGAGAAGGGTGGGCAGACTGCATATTTTTGGATTATCAGAAAGCCTTTGATACAGTGCCACACAAGAAGCTAGTGCGAAAGTTGGAGACGCAGGCTGGAGTGAAAGGGAAGGTACTCCGGTGGATAGAGGAGTACCTAAGCAACAGGAGACAACGAGTCTGTGTGAGGGGTGAGGTCTCAGATTGGCGAGACGTCACAAGTGGAGTCCCGCAGGGGTCAGTCCTTGGACCTATACCGTTTCTGGTATATGTAAATGATCTCCCAGAGGGTATAGATTCGTTCCTCTCAATGTTTGCCGACGATGCAAAAATTATGAGGAGGATTGAAACAGAGGATGATAATAGGAGGCTACAAGATGACCTAGATAGACTGAGTGAATGGTCCAACAAGTGGCTGTTGAAGTTCAACCCGAGTAAATGCAAAGTAATGGAACTAGGCAGTGGAAACAGGAGGCCAGGCACAGGATACAGAATAGGAGATGAAGTACTTAATGAAACAGACAGAGAGAAAGATCTAGGAGTTGATATCACACCAAACCTGTCTCCTGAAGCCCACATAAAGAGAATAACGTCTGCGGCATATGCGAGACTGGCTAACATCAGAATGGCGTTCAGGAACCTGTGCAAGGAATCATTCAGAATCTTATACACCACATATGTAAGACCAATCCTGGAGTATGGGGCCCCAGCATGGAGCCCGTACCTTGTCAAGCACAAGACGAAGCTGGAAAAAGTCCAAAGGTATGCTACTAGACTAGTCCCAGAACTAAGAGGCATGAGTTATGAGGAAAGGCTGCGGGAAATGCACCTTACGACACTGGAAGACAGAAGAGTAAGGGGGGACATGATCACAACCTTCAAAATCCTCAGGGGAATCGACCGGGTAAACAAGGATGAACTATTCAACACTAGTGGGATGCGAACAAGGGGACACAGGTGGAAGCTGAATACCCAAATGAGCCACAGGGACGTTAGAAAGAACTTTTTCAGTGTCAGAGTAGTTAGTAAATGGAATGAACTAGGAAGTGATGTGGTGGAGGCTGACTCCATACACAGTTTCAAATGTAGATATAATAGAGCCCAGTAGGCTCAGGAATCTGTACACCAGTTGAGAGGCGGAACCAAAGAGCCAGAGCTCAACCCCCGCAAGCACAATTAGGTGAGTACACACACACACACGGTTCTATCCCAAGTTCTTTCCCAAGAGGCAGACAAGAGGAGCTCCAGCATATTTCAACAATCCTAAGTAATGTAGTAAAGGATGATGATAGTGAGTGGTGTCCCAGAGTACATAAAGGTATAGTGCTTTTGAAAAATAGGTGAGATAACAGGAATGTGCCAAGGGAAGTGAAAAATTGGATGAGAAAAAGTTGCCCTAGTGTTTCCAGTGCAGAGAAGAACATTCAAGATGGCCGCCGGCAAGAGGAAATACAAAACAGAGCTTGATTTTGTTGGATTCAGTGAAGAAAGCATTGATATAACCAGTCTATACAACAAGTTGGTAAAATTAGATACTATAGTGACCTCTCATGTAGAAATAATTAGTAAATTGAAAGAAAGTAATGACCTTTTAAATAGCAAAGTTGTATGTCTTGAGGGTGTAGTGAAAGACTTTTGCAAGGATAAGAATAAATTGGAAACAAATTGCAAAGCCATGGAAGAAGAAAATAAACTCTTAAAAATAGCTATGGAAAAAGTTAAAGTAAATTTAAACTTAAATGACTACATTAGGTTAGGTAAGGAAATTCAACAGGAGAAACAGCTTTTGTCAGCAGAGATGGAGGAAGTTATACAGGGAATAGAACAGTGCAAGAAAGATGTGCAACTCACCTATGCACAAGTGTCCAAGGAGAAGGAAAAAATTGAAGAATCAGTAAAGGAAGTTAAACACTGCAGCAACCAAGATAAAACAAACATTAGGCTAGAAGTGAGAAAAGAATTGGCATCTAACCCGAAGTTGGTGCAAAACACAGTTGATTGGAGTAAGTCCCTGATCATTTTTGGCTGAAAGGAAAAGGAGATAACATCTAGGTCAGAAAGAGCTGTAGAAGAAGCAAAAGTAGTAGATAAAATTGTTGGCCTCGTGGAAGGTCTTACAACCATAGAGAATATGTGCGACTACAGGAGAATAGGCAGATATGTAAAAGGGAAAGATCGACCTTTGAGGATCACCCTAAATGGTGCCAAACAGATTAAAGAAGTACTAAGGAATGCTAGAAAATTACAAAGTGATGAGGATGGGAAAGTGTGGTCGTTAAGACGAGATCTTTCAAAAGAAGATAGGGAGAAGCTGAAACTGATCCTCGCCGAGGCAAAACGTTTAAATGAGAGCAGGAATGAAGAAGAAATCAATTCTTTTTTTCTACAAAGTGATAGGGGTAGGCAGACCAGTAAAGTGGTTCATAGAGGCAAACCAACAAAATCATTAGAGAGAGGGGGAGTGAAAAATAAGAAGAGAGGGAACAAATTCCTGAAGATTGCATACACCAACATTGATGGAGTAAGATCGAAGATACTGGAGTTAAGTGATATAATACAGCTGCAGACACCAGACATTGTTGCACTCAAGGAGAAAAAACTTGAAGATGCCATTTTAAATGAGGTCATATTCCCAAGGGGCTCCTCAATTTGGAGACCGGACAGAAAAATTAGGAAAGGCGGTGGCGTTACTGTGCTGGTGAAAGAACACCTAAAGGTGAACGAAATATGACTGCCAATCCACAAGAAGTTGACATTAATAGCACTAGAGATCTGCCATGAGGATGATAAACTAATGATGATAAATGCATGTAGTCCACCCCAGAGCAGCACATGGTCAAAGGAGGAGCTAGATAGTAAACGAGAAGGTCTTATAACAATAATGAGAGAGATCATAGCGAGAGCGTATATCGATAGATTATAAACACATATTTGGCTTCACTAGAGGAGTAGGTACTGCAAACTGCATAGCAACATTACTAGGAACAGTTAACTCGGGTCCAGCTATAGTGATCTTCCTTGATCTAGAAAAAGCATTTGAACTTGCAAGCCCGCAAGCAATATTACACACCTTAGTTAAAAAAGGTGTAAAGGGAAACATGCTAGCATGGATTCAAGATTACCTAAGTCACAGGTATGCCAGAGTAAAGTTGCAAGGACAAGTGTCGGACTACCACTTGCATGAGAATGGGACTCCACAAGGAGGAGTCCTCAGTCCTAGTCTTTTTAACATCCTTATGGAAAACCTTGTTACCATGACATTTACAGAAGGGGTTAAATTGCTAAGCTATGCTGATCATATAGCATTAGTCATTACAGGTCCTTCCCTTCTAAATAAAGCACAAGGTGCATTAGATAAAGTAGTATCTGAATGCAGTGTTTTAGGGCTAAAAATATCTGCACAGAAGTCTAAGGCAATGAGACTAGGCGGCAACACTCCAGACAGGCACCTACGCATTCAAGACATTAACCTTCAGTGGGTTACACAATATCATTATCTCGGAGTGTGGATAGATTTTAAAATGACATTCAATAAGCATATTCAATATCTAAAGGAGAAAGCAAAATCACGACTAAATATAATGAGAGCAATCACAGGGCTCCGTCTAGGAGCAGGACACAGAGTGTTGAGAATGTTTTACATACACGCCGCTCGTTCCCTAGTTGATTATGCAGCGCCTGCCTGACTCACTCTTTCTCCTGGTCAGTGGGCAAACGTTGAGGTTCTTCAAAATGATGCATTGCGAATCATAACAGGAGCTCCCAGATGGACTAAAATACTGAACCTACGACTAGAAACAAAGCTAACGTCGATTGAAATAAGGGTAAAAGGGATTGCTGCGTGCATGCTGACCAAGATATTGACTAGACCTAGAATCAGTTCACTTAAAGATATAATCACTGGAGCACTAACTCTGGACAGAAGAGCCTCCAATAGCAACAGGTGGACCTATTGTGGGATAAACACTATCAATACATTCGATATAACAAACACAGTCACTGAGAGAGGTGTCGACGAAATACATGCAGACTTTGTTATACAAGCCCCTTGGGAATCTCTGCCAGCAGACTTTAAGATTATGGCTCTTGAAGGAAAGAAGAACCAGACAAGTCCTTATCTGCTACGTAACATTGCACAGATGCATATAGAAGCAAACATGGCATCCGACAGCTTCACTTACTTCACAGATGCATCAGTAGACCAGCAGGGACAAGAAACCGGAGCTGCAGTTAAAGCAGGAAACTCTGTAAATAGTTGGAGGCTCTCAAATGGGTGTTCGACTTTACAAACAGAGATGCTAGCCATTCAAAAGGCTTTGGAACATGCTCTTGCTGAACACCGACAACATGTTATCATACATACTGATTCGAGAACCGCCATTGAAACCTTGCAACAAGAACACATATGTGATAACATCCATCTCATCACAAATGTCTTATCATTCCAGCAAACACTCAAACGACAAGGCCGACGGGTACTTATCAACTGGGTGCCAAGTCATGTGGGAATAATAGGAAATGACATTGCAGACGAAGCTGCAAAACTTGCTACTAAGAGGAGAAATGTAGACATTTACATACCACAGAGTCTATCACAGATTAAGAAAGTAATTAGAAACAGAGCAATGCAAAAGATGTACAGTGACCACAACACAGCAGTTGCAACATCAGGATCTGCGGGTTGGTACAAGAATTCAACCAACTACGAACCACTTAGTTTGATGAAAGGGAGCAGTAGAACAACAGAAGTGCACTTACATCGCATCAGGCTTGGATACCCATGTGCATGGGAAATAGGCTTAAAGGTTCCGGAAGATGAGAGGAAATGTCAACACTGTGGAGAAATGCCCGACAGACCACTGGAACATTATCTAACACAGTGCACAATTACAAACCCAATAAGATTTCAACTTAGATTCAACAGAGCAGAAGAAGTTGTTAAACACATATGGCAAAATCTTACTGAGGCGACCATACGGCCATGGTGGGCCAGCCAGAGGCTTAGAGCCTGCACAGGAATATCCCTGCAAAAAAAAAAAAAAAAAAAAAAAGATCACGACTGTTGATAGTCGGCGATTTCAACTTGAAATCCATAGACTGGGAAGCATATGAAGTTAAAACATAAGATTTCTGGACCTGTAAATTTGTAGACCTCATCCAGGAAATATTCTTGTATCAACATGTTAAACAAGCTACTGAGGATGAGGGAAGGGGACGTTCCCTCCATGCTAGATTATATATTTACCAGGAAGGAGGAAGAAATATTTGACATTCAGTACCTTCCTCCCTTGGGTAAAAGTGACCATATCTTTTTGGGAATAAAGTATGCAATGCGTTGTAATCTGGAAGAAAATAAGAAGGTTGATGCAATTGAAAAACCTGACATTAGGAGAGGACATTATGACAACCTTAGAATTTTTTTTAGTGAATATAATTGGACAGACTTGTTGCTAGGCAAGGAAGTGAATGAGATGTATGTCAAGTTTTGTGAAATATATGATAAAGGCACAAAAAAAATTATACCATAACAGAGATGCAGAACTAGGAAACAGGATTGGTCCAACAGAAAGTGCGAGAGGGCCAGAGACCAAAAGACACAAAAATGGAGTCAATACAGGAAGAGGCCAAACCCCCAAACATACCAGTGATACAAAGATGCGAGAAACAACTACATGACAGTGAGGAGAGAGGCAGAAAGAAATGTTGATCTAGGGGTGTTTCTAGATAGAAAACTATCACCTGAGGACCACATAAAGAATACTGTGCGAGGAGTCTATGCAACGCTTTCTAACTTCAGAATTGCTTAATATATCGCCATCCAAATACATGGATGGCGATATACTAAAGAAATTGTTCACGACTTTTGTTAGGACCAAAGCTAGAATATGCAGCAGTTGTGTGGTGCCCATATCTTAAGAAGCACATCAACAAACTGGAAAAGGTGCAAAGATATGCTACTAAGTGGCTCCCAGAACTGAAGGGCAAGAGCTACGAGGAGACGTTAGAGGCATTAAATATGCCAAAACTAGAAGACCGAAGAAAAAGAGGTAATATGATCACTACATACAAAATAGTAACAAGAATTGATAAAATCTAAAGGGAAGATTTCCTGAGACCTGGAACTTTAAGAACAAGAGGTCATAGATTTAAACTAGCTAAACACAGATGCCGAAGAAATATAAGAAAATTCACTTTCGCAAACAGAGTGGCAGACGGTTGGAGCTAGTTAGGTGAGAAGGTGGTAGAGGCCAAGACCGTCAGTAGTTTCAAAGTGTTATATGACAAAGAGTGCTGGGAAGATGGGACACCACGAGCGTAGCTCTCATACTGTAACTACACTTAGGTAATTACACACACACACAACTGCTGGAAAGGAAAAGATCAGTAGGTAGGTGTGGGTATTAAAAAGCAGGAAGGCTCTAATAGGAAAGAGTGGAATGATAAGAACAAAGCGGCAGTGAATGAAATACTGAAGGCACTAGACATGGAAGGGGCTGAGCATAGCATTGAGAAGGTTTTCAGGCTAGGCTGGTACAAAAAGACCGAGACCGTGTGTTAAAGATAGTGTTTGCAAACGAGAGCACAAAGGAGATGATTCTAACAAAGAAAAGCCACTTGTAACATTTGGGAGAATTAAAGAAAGTATTCCTCCAGAGGGACATGACAAGGGAGGAGAGGGCCATAGCGACAGAAGCAAGGAAGAAGCGCAGGGCGAGAGAGGAAAACCAGGAAATCACAGCTCCCAACACATCATCTCCATAGGCGAGGGGGGAACCCACAACCAGCTACCCAGTAACACCAGTGGGGAGCGCAATCCCACCACTCTCCTCTGCATAGAAAACCCGCTTACCCCAAACCCTCCCTGCCCCCACTCAAATACTCAGCCAAATCTCCCTCCCCCTACACCGAATCCCTACCCTTCTTCCTCTCCCCTCCTCCCACCGAGTCCCCCCTCCCCCCTTTCCTTCCTGTCCCTCCTCCCCTTTCACCCCATACCCTCCCTCTTCACTTGACCCCCACCCCTCATCCCAGTATCCTCTGCAACCCTGTTATCCACCTCACAAATCCTCACACCCATGGAACAGCTTCCTCCACCAGCAGAACACTTACCAACCAAGGAAGCGATTTGAGAAGGGTCAGAAGACAGAGAGCCTGATGGCAATGTACACTAACATAGATGGAATTTTAAATAAAGCAAATGAACTTGGGGAATGGGTACTAGAGGAAAACCCAGACATAATAGCTCTCACAGAAACAAAGCTAACGAAAACCATAACAAATGCAGTGTTCCCACAGGACTATTATGTTAAGAGGAAAGAGAGAGAAGGAAGAGGTGGTGGAGGTGTAGCCCTGCTGGTAAGAAAAGGCTGGGATTTTGAGGAGATGGTTGTTCAGGGCTGTGAAGGTTTCAGTGACTACATAACAGGTACAATAACAACTGGAGGGCATAAAATTATAGTCGTAGTCATATATAATCCACCACCAAATGACAGAAGGAACAGACAGGAATATGATAGAAACAACATTACCACCATTAACATAATATAGAGAGTTGCTTCTGTTGCTAGCAAGAATGTATCTGGACTACTAATCATGGGAGACTTCAACCATGGGAAGATAGATTGGGAGAACAAAGACTCGCATGGAGGACCAGAAACATGGAGAGCTAAGCTGCTGGACGTGGCAACAAGAAACTTTCTAAGCCAGCACATCAAGGAACCAACAAGATTGAGAGGAGAAGATGAACCAAGCAATGCTTGATTTGATATTTACCCTAAATAAGTGGGATATAAGGGAAGTCAAGATGTAAGCACCCTTGGGAATGAGTGATCACAGTGTATTGAACTTTGAGAACCTGGTAGAGCTAGGAATTATCTCCCCCAAAAAAGAACTAGGACACAAAAGACTGGCGTACCGAAAGGGAAATTATGAGGAGATGAGAAGTTTCCTAAGGGAAATACCTTGGGACACAGACCTCAGAGATAAGTCTGTACAAGATATGATGGACTATGTCACCCAAAAGTGCCAGGAGGCAGTAAACAGGTTCATCCCGGCCCAAAAGGAAAAATCCGAGAAGCAAAAGAAGAATCCATGGTATAATAGGGCATGTATGGAAGCAAAGAAACTGAACAAAAGGGCGTGGAGGAACTTCTGGAATAACAGAACACCAGAAAGCAGAGAGAGAAATACCAGAGAACCAGGAATGAGTATGTCAGGGTGAGAAGAGAAGCAGAGAAAAGTTTTGAAAATGATATAGCAAACAAAACCAAGACCGAACCAAAGCTGCTCCACAGTCACATCAGAAGAAAAACAACAGTGAATGAACAGGTAGTGAAACTTAGAACAGGCGAGGACAGGTGTACAGAGAATGACAAAGAGGTGTGTGAAGAACTCAACAAGAGGTTCCAGGAGGTCTTCATAACATAACAAGGTGAGGTCACTGTGCTAGGAGAAAGGGTAGTAAACCAGGCGGCCTTGGAAGGGCTCGAAATTACGTGAGAGGAGGTCAAGAGACACCTGCTGGATCTGGATGTTAGAAAGGCTGTTGGTCCAGACGGGATCTCGCCAGCAAACACACACCATGAAAGAGTGTGTTTGCTTGCCACTCTCCATAGTGTATAGTAAGTCACTGGAGACGGGAGACCAACCAGAAATATGGAAGACGGCGAATGTGGTCCCAATATAAAAAAGGGTGACAGACAAGAGGCACTGAACTACATACCAGTGTCCTTGACTTGTATACCATGCAAGGTGATGTAGAAGATCGTGAGAAAAAACCCTGGTATCACATCTGTAGAGAAGGGACTTCGTGACAAATTACAAATATGGGTTCAGGGAGGGTAAATCTTACCTGACTGGCTTAATAGAATTCTACGACCAGGTGACAAAGATTAAGCAAGAAAGAGAGGGCTGAGCGGACTGAATTTTCTTGGATTGTCGGAAAGCCTTTGACACAGTGCCGCACAAGAGGCTGGTACATAAGCTGGAGAGATAGGCAGGTGTAGCTGATAAGGTGCTCCAGTGGATTAGGGAGTACCTAAGCAATTGGAAGCAGAGAGTAACGGTGCGGGGTGAGACCTCAGATTGGCGTGAAGTCACCAGTGCAGTCCCACAGGGCTCTGTACTCGGTCCTATCTTCTTTCCGATGTATGTAAATGATCTCCCAGAGGGTATAGATTCAATTCTCTCAATGTTTGCGGACGATGCCATAATTATGAGAAGGATTAAGACAGAGAAGAGGACTACTTGAGGCTTCAAGAAGACCTAGACAAGCTGAAGGAATGGTCGAACAAATGGTTGTTAGAGTTTAACCCAACCAAATGTAATGTAATGAAGATAGGTGTAGGGAGCAGGAGGCCAGATACAAGGTATCATCTGGGAGAGAAAATTCTTCAGGAGTCAGAAAAAGAAAAAGACTTGGGAGTTGAAATCACGCCAGACCTGCAGCCCATATCAAGAGGATAACATCAGCGGCATATGCCAGGCTGGCCAACATACGAAACGGCATTCAGAAACTTGTGTAAAGAATCATTCAAAACTTTGTATACCACATATGTCAGGCCAATCCTGGAGTATGCAGCCCCCAGCATGGAGTCCATATCTAGTCAAGGATAAGACTAAACTGGAAAACGTTCAAAGGTTTGTCACCAGACTAGTACCCGAGCTGAGAGGTATGAGCTACGAGGAGAGACTACGGGAATTAAACCTCACTTCGCTGGAAGACAGAAGAGTTAGGGGGGACATGATCACCACATTCGAGATTCTGAAGGGATTTGATAGGGTAGATAAAGACAGGCAATTTAACACATGGAGCACACACACAAGGGGACACAGGTGGAAACTGAGTGCTTAAATGAGCCACAGAGATATTAGAAAGAACTTTTTTAGTGTCATAGTAGTTAACAGGTGGAATATATTAGGCAGAGATGTGGTGGAGGCTGACTCCATACACAGTTTTAAATGTAGATATGATAGAGCCCAGTAGGCTCAGGAATCTATATACCAGTTTATTGACAGTTGAGAGTCGGGACAGAAGAGCCAAAGGTCAACCCCCGCAAGCACAATTAGGTGCGTACAGACCTGGTCCTGGGTTGACCTGGGTGTTGATATCAAGCCCGATCTGTCCCCAGAAGCTCATATTATGAGGATAACATCAGCGACATATGCCAGGTTGGCTAACATAAGAACGGCCTTTAAAACCTATGTAAGGAATCTTTCAGAACTTTGTATACCACATTTGTCAGACCAACCCTGGAGTATACAGCTCCTGCATGGAGTTCATATTTAGTAAAGCATAAGACTAAACTGGAAAAGGTTCAAAGGTTTGCCACCAGACTAATACCCGAACTGAGGGGTATGAGCTACGAGGAGAGACTACGGGAATTAAACCTCAAGTCACTGGGAGACAGAAGAGTTGGAGGGGACATGATCACCACATACAAGATTCTCAGAGGAATTGATAGGGTAGATAAGATAGGCTATTTACCACAAGGGGCACACGCACTCCTGTCAATCAACTAATGTACAGGTTCCTGAGCCTACACTTGATATCTTGATATCATATCTACACTTGAAACTGTGTATGGAGTCAGCCTCCTCCACATCACTTCCTAATGCATTTTATTTGTCTACTACTCTGACACTGAAAAAATTCTTTCTAACGTCTCTATGGCTCATTTGGGCATTCAGTTTCCACCTGTGTCCTCTAGTGCTTGTGCCCCTTGTGTTAAATAGCCTGTTTTTATCTACCCTGTCGATATCCTTGAGAATGTTGAATGTGGTGATCATGTCCCCCCAAACCCTTCTGTCATCCAAAGAAGTGAGGTTTAATTTCCGTAGTCTCTCCTCGTAGCTCATACCACTCAGCTAGGGTACTAGTCTGGTAGCATAACATGGTAGTCATCCAGTGTAACATTCGCCTGGCTACCTGGTCACATAAACAGTGTAGTTATCCAGTGAAACATTTCCTGACTGTGTGGTCCCATTGGCATGTTAGTCATCCAGTGAAACATTCTCTTGCTGTGTGGTCACAATAACATTATAATCATCCAGTGGAACATTCCCCTTGCTGTCTTGTCACATTAACATGGTAGTCATCCAGTTGAACATTCCCTGACTATGTGGTCACATTAACATGGTATTCTTCCCGTGGAACATTCCCTGGCTGTGTGGTCACATTAACATGGTTGTCATCCAGTGGAACATTCCCTGGCTGTGTGGCCACATTAACATGGTGGTCGTCCAGTGGAACATTCCCTGGCTGTGTGGTCACAGTAACATGGTTGTCATCACGTGGAACATTACCTGGCTGTGTGTTCACATTAACTGTGGGAACCGACCTGTGAGATTTATATATATTTAATTTATATGAATTTATATAGAAATTATATTTACGTTAATTTATATATATGGATAACAATTTGTATGATGTTAAGTGGACTGTATTTCTGCAATTATTTCTCACAAATCGATCCTTACACATTAGGGGGGGTTTATATTAAATTTATATATATGCAGTCAATCAAACTACGGTTTTAAAGCTACATATATTAGTATACAAATTGAGGAGGTGCCTTATCTTATTGTACAACAGGCTTAGTCCACCAGGTATAACTAGGATGTAGACACCAAATTATCCTCATGAGAGGCTAGCTTCCATCACCCAAGTAACTGATGTACCAAGACTAATTCTTACTTCCTCTTCTTGTTCCTGTCAAAGGGTACTAGCTGTAAAGCCGGAATCCTAATATATGACAGCTATATCAGAGAAAACACTGTATATTATATATGATAAAGACCAAGGGTTAATTACCTGTGTTGAGTCGATCGTTCATGTTCTAACCGGAAATAATCCTATCTAACATAATATTACTCTCCAATAATGATTTATATAAGATTTCGGAAAGACACTTCCCTTGTGGATGTTGACAGCGTGTTCTACACCTCTTCTACACCTGTTGCAGGTGTTGAATTGGGTATCACAATAGTCTATGTTGTGTGTATACAACAGCAACAGCAATATTATTTGCCTGTTGCATGTAATATTATTAAATGGTGTCGGGTTTTCCGACATTAACATGGCAGTCATCCAGTGAAACATTCCCTGAGTTTGTGGTCACATTGACATATTTTTAATCCAGTGGAACATTTCTTGGCTGAGTCGACACATTAACATTGTGGTCATCCAGTGGAACATTCCTTGCTTGTGTTGTCTCATTAACATTGTGGACTTCCAGTGGAACCCATTCCCTGGCTGTGTGGTGACATTGACATAGTATTCATCCAGTGGAAGAGTCCCAGGCTGTGTGGTCAAATTAACATGGTAGTTAACCAGTGAAACATTCCGTGGCTGTGTCGTCACATTAACATGGTGATCATCCAGTGGAACATTCCATGGCTGTGTGGCCACATTGACATTGTAGTCATGCAGTTGAACATTCCCTGGCTATGTTGTCACATTAATATAGTGGTAATCCATTGGAACATTACCTGGATGTGTCGTCAAATTAACTTGATGGTCAGCTAGTAGAACATTCCTTGGCTGTGTGGTCACATTAACATAGTGGTCATCCAGTGGAACATTCCATGGCTGTGTGGCCACATTGACATTGTAGTCATGCAGTTGAACATTCCCTGGCTATGTTGTCACATTAATATAGTGGTAATCCATTGGAACATTACCTGGATGTGTCGTCAAATTAACTTGATGGTCAGCTAGTAGAACATTCCTTGGCTGTGTGGTCACATTAACATAGTGGTCATCCAGTGGAACATTCCCTGGCTGCATGGTCACATTAACATGGTAGTCATCCATTGGGCCATTCCTTGGCTATGTGGTTACATTTTAACATGGTAGTCATCCAGTGAAAGATTCCAAGGATGTGTGGTCCCAATTACATAGTAATCATCCAGTGGAACATTCCCTGGCTGTGTGGTCACATTAACATGGTAGTCATCCAGTAAGACATTCCCTGGCTGTATGGTCACATTAACATGTAGTCATCCAGTGGCACGTTTCCTGACTTTTTGGTCACATTAACGTGGTAGTCATCCAATGGAACAGTCCCTGGCTGTGATATCACAGCCAGGGACTGTTAGTGTGACAGGGACTGTCACACTAACGTGATAGTCATCCTGTGGAACATTTCATGGCTGTGTGGTGACAATATTATGGTAGTCATCCAGTGGAACATATGCTTGCTGTGTGGCCTCATTAACATGTTAGATTACACAGTGGAACATTCCCAGCCAGTGTGTCCGCATTAACATTGCGGTCATCCAGTGGAACATTCCCTGGATGTGTGGTCATATTGACATTATAGTCATCCAGTGGAACATCCCAATGCTGTGTGGTCATTTTATCATTGTAGACATCCAGTGGAACATTTCTTGGCTGTGTGGTCACATTAACGTGGTGGTCATCGAGTGCAACATTCCCTGGCTGTGTGGTCACATTAACATGGATGTCATCCAGTGGAACATTCCCTGGATGTATGGTCACATTAACATGGTAGTCATCCAGTGGAACATTTTCTGTTTGTGTTGTCACAATTTATAATTATTAATAATTTATCACTTTCGCCCAGCGGTGGCGCACGAGAGCGTCACTAAATTTTGTCCTGTTTCCACATAGGTGATAATGGCGGGCGTCACGAGTAAAAATGTTTGTATAAATTCCAATTTCGATCCTATCTACTTGGGGATACTTTACAAATGTTCGCCATGAAATTAACGATTTTTCTAATAGCCGAAGAGCTTATTTGGGAGAACGGCATGGCCGTGAATGATCGTGGTAAAACAGTTTACCGCAATCTTTCCTCCTTCTGCAATAAGTTCTGCTTGCAAGGTGTCTTTGGTAGTGACCTTTTCTGTCTCGAGGTCGAATATGTCAGTCCAACAGGATCTCCAACTCCACTTTCCGGGCTATCTCGCTTGGTCTGGACATAACGTGACAGTTTATACCCAGGTTTAGGAGAGTGACTTGGTCCTCAGTGAGGTTGATTCCAGCAAGGTTCAGGCAGCGGTCTCTTGGTCGTGGAATCGCCATAGGTCCTCCATATAATGTTGTTAGTTTCTTGATTATCCTGGTTTCGGTGCTGTGGTGATGTCGATCTGTGAGGATGTCAAAGTGTTGCTGGATAAGAGTACGGAGGTTTTCGTCGATGTTGCTGTTTCTCCATTGGTTTGTAGCATGAAGTAGTTGCGTCTTGTTGTCATTGATTTCATTTTCTGCCTTGTTTATCTGATTTCGAAACAGACCTTGGCGATATTTTATCATGAAGGCTTGATTTCTTGCTGCTGGGTCGTGCGTTTTAATAATAGTATATTATGGTAGCAGTCTTTCTTGTAAACATATGTTGTTAAATATGACCGAAAAAGTAAGGTTAATAATTCTAACACAAGAATTTTCTCAATATTTCTTATTACTGTCGATGGTAATTGAAAAATCCATTCTCCAAAATTCATTTTTATTTCTGGTCTGACGCGACACTTGAACGCGTTTCGTAATAACTTATTACATTTTCAAAGACTTTAGTTTACACACACACAACTGTAACCTGAAAACACTAAACAGAGTTATACTTATGCTAACATTAAACAGCTTGTCTTATATACTCATATTTGGGTGAGGTGATATGTTGCAACAGTTTTGGATGAGGTGAACAAACTTTTAACCAACACAAGACAGAACACGAACAATGGGTATAAATTGGATAAATGAGAGGGAAGAATGGCAGTAACTGCCTATTGGGCCTATTGGCCCATACTTCCTCTTGATGCTTCTATATTGGTACAGAGTCTTGAAGTCTTGACAATCGTGACTAGGACCAGTTAACACATAATTACATTCTACCCACTTCAACACCCCAAGGCAACACAGAGACAAGATCCAATGACTGCCATAGGAATATAAGCAGCCACAAGAACATATGCTGCCCATGTTAATACATTTAATACCCTTTCAATATCCTTTATGTTATACCATTCATCCACTTTTTACATCCGATTTGCCCAGTACCACCTCACCCTGCCCTGTTCACACACCTCTGTGTACTGGAGCCCAGGTAGATATATGGAAACTAAAGCTAACATAATTCCATTTAACAAAAGTGTCAGCAGGGAAGTCCCCTTTCATTATAGACCTGTGTTATATTAAGTGTAGTAGTAAAAATACAGGACAAAATAATTAAAACCGAATAGAACACATGGAGAAAAATGATATGATAACTGTCCCGTGAATCCCCAGCTTAGCCATGGAACTGCCTTTTCCTCTCACCATTCGACGTCTTAGTCGAATTGCCCTAACTTGGATTAGGGCATGGCTATTCCAAAGGAAACAGAGAGTTAGTATAAATGGGTTTAAGTCAGAGTGGGATAATGTTGTTAGTGGAGTACCTCAGGGCTCTGCCCTGGGACCTATGTTGTTTATATTATATATAAATGATTTAGATTCAGGTTTGAGTAGCAACATTTGCAAATTTGCCGATGATACGAAAATCGGTAGGGAAATTAATTCGGAGGAGGACTCACTATCACTTCAAGTTGATCTAGATAGGGTTTTGAAATGGTCAAAGGATTGGCAAATGCAGTTTAATGCTGATAAATGTAAAGTTCTGAGGCTAGGTAATGATAGAGTTACAAGATACGAGCTAGATGGTGTTGAGATTGCGAAGTCGGATTGCGAAAGGGATCTGGGATTTATGATTAGTAAGAATTTAAAACAAAATGATCAATGCATGAATGTTCGTAATAAGGCGAATAGGACACTGGGATTTATTAATCGAAGCGTTAGTAACAAGACACCTGGTGTGGTTCTTAAGCTATATCTTGCTCTGGTTAGGCCCCATTTAGATTATGCAGTTCAGTTTTCGTCGCCGTATTATAGAATGGATATAAATTGTAATTGTTGGAAATTTCCAACACCCAAATACTCATCCATAGTACAGTATTATAAATTTATTGTACTAAGAAATTTAATTTATTAATACTACTAACCAGTAGTGTAGCAATATTAAATTCCTATTAATTTGAGGCGTACTACCTCCTAATATTTCCTAGTATTAATGACGACGGTTGCATCAGCTTTCCAGCTCACAAAAATAAATTACATTTCTCCATAGATTGAATAAGACGCTGTCTAACCTTGTTGAATTTATTTAGGAATATAGATTGGCAATTGATTTAGTTCAATTTAGCAAATTATATAGCTGTTTATTGGAAAGAGTTTTCCACAGCTAAAATCAGCTGATCCAGTAAACAAAGCAATGAACTAAGATTCACCTGTGAATATAAGTATGTCATCTATCGTCATTTAGGTTAATTGTTATACACAAGCGAGAAATAATCTGCTGTTACCGAAACTACGTTATAAGGACGTTAAATGACGTCGGCAATATTTCGGTCGATTATGAAATTAAAGTAAAATATTGCAAATTATTATTCGTGTTTACGATATTTAGCGCTAGGTGGTGTGCGGATCACCCACTAAAGAAAACTGTTAGAAAGGAGCCATATTTGGAGAGTATACTGAAGCTAGTCTGAATATCGTCTTATAATTGGAGCATCCAAGCATTATCGGACTTCAAACTAACTCGACTAATTCATCTTATTCCAGACACCACGTACAGCAGGTCTAAGTTACCCGTTTTATATAGTTGTGGCCTCAATTTATATATTATATAGGGTGCCTTGTCGTCAGGATGCATGACCAGCAAAATAATCTCGTGAGTGTAATATTAAGAATCTACCAGATCTAATTTCAAGATTATGTGAGTGAATACACACTCTTAAGTAGAAATTACTTGATATTGGTGTTTCAGCGTGGAGCTAGCTGCAAGGGAAGTGTACTTCGCCCTGTGGAATCACGTGTCATCCGAGATATTAGGCATTGACATGATTATTCGAGTCGTAGAGCTGTCGGATGTTCTTCATTCATCTTTGGCAGCTAAGCTTCCAAAAGCTTGAATTAAGTAGTTAGTGTACTAATCCATGTTGCAATTATTTTCGCTTTATATGTGAAATTTTATATCTATATTATTAGTAGATTAACATTCTAGAATTCACCCCCCTCCAAAGATGTATAGGGGAAACACTCCACTTTGTATTCAAGTTTTTACAGTCCACTTCTTTAACATTATTCTGAATTAATTATTTATTTGAATATTATATAATATTAAATAGTGGAGAAAAATTCCCCAACATTTTTATGGTCCTTCGAGCCTAGATCCTAATAAGGATCAACTGAAGAATCAGTTAACAAATAAACTAACCAATTACTAACTACTGAAAATATTATACCTCTTGATTAAGAGTATTATCAGGAGTTAGGCTATCTATAATTATATTTATCTAATATTTACTGGCCATCAGCAGACCGCTACATATTATAGCCTAACTCAATTATTCATAACCACAATTTACCTGAAAATCACCCTCCCTGCTAGGCTAAGGCCTAAAGTACAAAGTGGCTTTAGTGTGACTAGTCAGCTGCTCACAACACTGAGTCACATACCTCACACTGAGGTGAGAATTTTTAGATCACCTGGAGCAACCGCTCACAATATTTATAATAACCCTGTGTTAACACCTGCATTAGACTGGCTGCACCATTTAAGAAATATTAACTTGGTGGCAACAACATTCATCTAGCTCGACACCCAGCTAAACTATTAATAATTTCAGGGGTATTATCAGTTCCTTCAAGGAAAAGAATTGCATAGTTGTATTCACTTTGGTGGAACCTCGCCAACCAAGAAGTAGTAACCGTTGGCGAGTGAGTCCCGAATTTTACCAACGTGCAGCTAAATATATAAATTTTCGGCTGAGGAGAAGGGTGAGGTCAGATGCTACCTAATATTAATTTTTCTGCTAGACAATTTCGTGAAAACCTTGCTCCAGACGGAGTACATCTGTCACGAAAGTCTAGGGCACATGTGGCCAACAAATTAATCAATATAATTAAGCATCACAAGAGATTGTGGCTAGAAAGCCAACATTAATTTGTAAAATTTTTCAATGTCCCATATGTATTTTCTATAACTACATATGCTATATAAGACCAAACTATAAAATCCAAAAACATAGCACTGCTACAAACGTTTTGCACATCATTATTATTATTGTATCATATGCCAACCCCACATAGAGTAGGATTTTTTAGACTGGAATTGTAATAAATCATGTACAACTCTAGTCTAACCTATTATTAGCTACTCTGTTAGGTAGGATTAATATCAGACTAGTACTGTATTAAACAGCACTGGTTAATTATTATTTAATGTTGTCCAGACCCTAAGCTGGGTGGGACATTATCCATACACAAATTGTGTATTTATATATAATATTTTTTATTATGTTCATCTTTGAGTGTTACACGGTATAACTATACCAATCAGGTGAAAGAGGTGAACTAGCCCTAGGTACAACCGTAGTGACATCCAAGTACCACTCAAATCTTAAATATTGCATGTTTAGGTAGGTGAGCTAACCTCTACATGAGGTAGGACATCATAGCATAACCAAGAAATTAAATACAAGGCTATCAATAACCGTACCTGCTCCATGTGTATATGAGTAAGCACCATAGCTGTTAATCATAGCCACATAAGCCTTGTAAGACTTAAACAAGTGGTCACCATGGCTGACCTAGAGAGCACAAAACGTTCTTTAATCTCATTCCAAAATCACGTGTTATAATTACTTGACCAATGTGAAAAATTTACCCAAAAGTCTCCAGTTGAACATAATCAGCTGAAAATTAAATTACAAATCTTAGAAAAAAAATTACTCACGTGAAGAGAGTGAATAAGTTTTACAGAATCAAGCTCCTTGCCAGTGATACTGAACCTGAAGAGAAGGAGCAAATCTTATCTCACCTGGACGATTATGGAAAAGACATTAATGCTGGGTTGGAACAATTTTACAATATGCTTGAACCAGATCAAGCACCCACCTCATTAGATAAAATGAATGAGCTGCATCAGTATGAGGATACTCCTCTAATCAAGTTAGATCCTTACTCAGGATCAATAATTGAAGTTAAACCTTCATTCACAACAGCATCACCTAATGATACACTAACAGAATCAGAACAGTTTCCAGAAAACGTATCCATATATTCTATGGATTCTGGGAATTCAATACATGAGGCTGATGAACTATTAAGCCTCCCAGATGAACCGAGAGAAATAAGTGAAATTGAGGCTGAAACAGAAACTGAATTAAAAGTTAAAGCTGAATTAAAGGCTGAAGCCAAATTAGAAACTTTAAACCAAAATAGTGATAGTCTTAATCACTCAAACCAGTCTCCTAGAGGTAATGCAGAAAATGCACTAATCAAGCATTCCAGTTTTCTAGAGAAATTGCTGATAAAGAAAAGGCTATCATAAATCTCGTGCACCAGTTACTGGATTTAAGCCCACCAGATCAATCAGTTGACTCCTTGCAAGTCTTTAGTTTATAACTCGAGTCACTGTTAAAATCATTCAGCAGTGAAGTGGATCAACCCACTGCTGCGTGGATGACTAAAATTGTCCAGCAAAGTGCTAAATGAATTATATTCATATCAGAATAACCCCATCCTGACAATGCAGGATATCGTAGAATGTTTGCGTTCAGGAGTAAAGAAAAAACAAATAAACCAGGCTCTTAAAGCTTATACTAAATCTACAGATGCAGTACCCATATCGAATTCTTTAACTGATCTTCCTAAAGTGACACAGTCATTAGTTAATAAGGGTACTAACAAGCAATATAACATTCCCAGGTCAAACACTGATTTATCTGGGAGACCTAAGAGTACAACAATATATTCCCAAGAAACTACAGCCAAATAGTTCCAGACCAAAGTGAAAGAAACAAAGCAGTAAATACATGCAAGCAGCAAAGCCCTCAAAACCTTTAGTTACTGTTTCACCTAAATCGGTTACCCTTAAACATGCTGTAGGTTGGGGGATTAGGTCTGTTTTAGCATCAAGAACATTCACTATATAACTGCACAAGTTATCCTAATAGAGACACCCGAGTCAGACGACTCAAGCAGCTACACAGATATACCAGGTGTCTCAAACCACATAATACAAACAGCTGTGAAACCCCACTGAACACATGCAATAGGTGTAGAAGGGGGCCAGCCTCATGCTGCACTGTGCAACTATGTTAATTCAAAATATACAAACCCCAGAATAAGAGATAGAAAATCTATACAAGTACATTGTTGCAAGGTGCGAAAAAAACTACAGCATACAATCACCAACATCTCAAGTAAATGCAACATTGCCCAACTCCTAGTCAAGAATAAAGGGGGCCAAGATCGCCACTCGGAGCCTATTCAATCAAGGGTCCCAGAAAAACTTTATCACACAGAAAGAGGAAGAGGCACTTAAACTTAAACCAGTAACACAGGTTAAATTAAACCTGTCAGGGTTCATGATAAATAAAGGACCCCAAGAATACACTGTAGTCCAACCACTAGTACACCTAGGCAGTTATGTCCGACATGTTCAGGTCATACTAGTCGATCATATCCCATTTGACCTAAATGTTAAGGGTCTAGGGAACACAGTCAGATTTCTACATAAAAATGGAGTTAAATTGGCTGACAACAAAATAACGTTTGACCACCTCACCGATGTAGGTCTGTTAGTAGGAGCAGACTACTACTACTACCAGTTAATTACTGGAAAAACTTAGCAACAGGACACGAATCTGCTCAGATCTGCAGGAAGCTATCTACTTACAGGTACAGTTTTAAACCTGAACAATCCTATGCCTTCTAACAATCGATGTTAATATAAATTAAACCATCACCTGAATAAAATTCCACAGCAACAAGCATAAAAGAGGAAACAGCTGACTAAATATACTTAGATTAAGTCGGGTACAATTAATATTAGCCGAGATGTTTCCATGGATCTCAGTGGATAATCAGTGGTCAGCAGCCTAAACCGGTGCAAGTCACAGCGATCAAGCCACTGACCCCACTGTAAACCCAGAACTTTTCTCGACAGTAATAATTAACCACACTCATTCCTCTGTATAAAACAAATAAAATGAAGCTAGTAAATTCTAGCACTCTAGGAATCTCGCAGGAAGATGAAGTCATGAAGAAATCTTCCATACCTGCAAATTCACCAGGACAAAGTTCTAAAATAAATTCGCACCTACGGTCTGCCATGAAAACCTTTGATTAGTCTTCAAAAGAAGATAGCATTAATATAAACTGGCACCTAAGATTTGCCAAGAAAACCTTAGATTAGTCTTCAAAAGAAGACAGCATTAATATAAACTGGCACCTAAGATCTGCCAAGAAAATATTATATTAGTCTTCAAAAAAGGACGGCATTTATAACCTGACACCTAAGGTCAGCCAAGAAAACCTTAGATTAGTCCTAAAAAGAAGACAGCATTATATGAATTGGCGTTTAAGGTCAGCCAAGAAAACCTTAGAATAAGTCTTCACAAGAAGACCCCATTTAAACAAATTTTCCCTGAACTAGGAATCTGGTAATCCACCTGATGAAATATCACTTGCAGCATTGCATCAGTTTTGTTTGGGGCTGCTTCTTCTTTCTCGCTTCTGCCCTTAAGCAACCTTAGAAAGGTTTTTGAAGAAGCATCTTAGCACAAGCAAAATTGAAAACTTGAAAGTCTGTAAGTGAACATGTATCAGAGAACTATGAATAGTGAAACATATAGGTTGGGATCCGTTACAAAATATCTTCCAAGAAAGATTGGTCGTAGTAACCATGAGTCAGATTCACTCCAGCAACCTTAAGTATCCCATAAAATAATAAACAAAATTAAACTTTTAAGTTACCATGCTTAGTTATACCTCTAAAGGGTTATAACTTTGTAACTTACCATGTATAAACCAAGCGGTTTCCACTGCTCACTAATAAACTTTTGAGTTGTTGTGCTCAGTTATGCCTCAAGAGAAGGTTAAAGTACCGTAACTTACCATGCTTAAAACAAGCAGATCCTACTGCTCACTCATAAACCTTTTTTAAGTTATTATGTGCTTAGTTATGCCTCAAGAGGGTTATAGCACTGTAGCCTAACACATTCACAAACGAGCAGACTCAACTGCTCACAAATTAGCTAGGGTGACACTACCAAAGAAATAGTTAATTATCACAATTAGCATTACCCTCTTCGTAGGTAGGTTTAGGGAAATTAAACCCTCTACTTAGGTAAGTTTCGGGAAATTAAATCCTCTACTTAGGTAGGTTTAGGAAATTAGTTAGGGTCAGCAGAGTACCTTTTTTTTTTTTTTTTTTTTTTTTGCAGGGATAATCCTGCACGGGCCCTAAGCCTCTGGCTGGCCCACTAAGTGTTGCTTGTTTCTGTTTTACTTGGGCGGAGTATGAGTATTTATGACTCGTATGGTCGCTTCAGTAAGATTTTACCATATGTGTTTAACAACTTCTTCTGCTCTGTTGAATCTAAGTTGAAATCTGAATGGGTTTGTAACTGTGCACTGTGTTAGATAATGTTCCAGTGGTCTGTCGGGCATTTCTCCAGTGTTGACATTTCCTCTCATCTTCCGGAACCTGTAAGCCTATTTCCCATGCACATGGCTATCCAAGCCTGATGCGATGTAAGTGCACTTCTGTTGTTCTACTGCCCCCTTTCATCAAACTAAGTGGCACGTAGTTGGTTAAATTCTTGTACCAACCCGCAGATCCTGATGTTGCAACTGCTGTGTTGTGGTCACTGTACATCTTTTGCATTGCTCTGTTTCGAATTACTTTCTTCATCTGTGATAGACTCTGTGGTATGTAAATGTCTACATTTCTCCTCTTAGTAGCAAGTTTTGCAGCTTCGTCTGCAATGTCATTACCTATTATTCCCACGTGACTTGGCACCCAGTTGATAAGTACCCGTCAGCCTTGTCGTTTGAGTGTGTGCATGAATGATAAGACATTTGTGATCAGATGGATGTTATCACATATGTGTTCTTGTTGCAAGGTTTCAATGGCGGTTCTCGAATCAGTATGTATGATAACATGTTGTCGGTGTTCAGCAAGAGCATGTTCCAAAGCCTTTTGAATGGCTAGCATCTCTGTTTGCAAAGTCGAACACCCATTTGAGAGCCTCCAACTATTTACAGAGTTTCCTGCTTTAACTGCAGCTCCGGTTTCTTGTCCCTGCTGGTCTACTGATCCATCTGTGAAGTAAGTGAAGCTGTCGGATGCCATGTTTGCTTCTATATGCATCTGTGCAATGTTACGTAGCAGATGAGGACTTGTCTGGTTCTTCTTTCCTTCAAGAGCCATAATCTTAAAGTCTGCTGGCAGAGATTCCCAAGGGGCTTGTATAACAAAGTCTGCATGTATTTCGTCGACACCCCTCTCAGTGACTGTGTTTGTCATATCGAATGTATTGATGGTGTCTATCGCACAATGGGTCCACCTGTTGCTATTGGAGGCTCTTCTGTCCAGAGTTAGTGCTCCAGTGATTATATCTTTAAGTGAACTGATTCTAGGTCTAGTCAATATCTTGGTCAGCATGCACGCAGCAATCCCTTTTACCCTTGTTTCAATCGACGTTAGCTTTGTTTCTAGTCTTAGGTTCAGTATTTTAGTCCATCTGGGAGCTCCTGTTATGATTCGCAATGCATCATTTTGAAGAACCTCAACGTTTGCCCACTGACCAGGAGAAAGAGTGAGTAAGGCAGTGTCACGTGGGGGGGTGGGCCGGGGCTCTGCTAACACTCAGCTGCTAGGGGCTCAAAAGGCCCAAATACTCAGCCCCTCCGACTCCCTGGATTCACCGGAGTCTCCTTGGTCACACAAGAGAGGACCAACAATGCCCACCTCTGCAGGTCTTTGCTTCCACCACAGAAAGGGGGGGTGCCACTGATTCACCCTGGAAGCCCTTCAGTCAAACACGGGGAAACTGCTGTTAACAGTTCCGGCCTAGACCCGTGGAGGAGTGAAGGAAGACTCAGGCTTACCTTATAACCATAACCTCCCTGAGTCTTGCCTGCCAGACAAAAAGGTTGTAGGAACTCCTTTCCCGCCTGTCTTCTCTATCTTCTTCCTAACAAGGTCGCCAGCTGGGTTATTGTATCTGCACCCCAGCAATGCAGTTCAGTGGGTGTATTATATATTGTCTGTAGCCAGAAGGTTGCTATTCCCATAGATCTGCTACTAGACTGTCGGCCCAGGGTACTCTCCCAGGAAGGTCTGTGTGGCTTTGCCTCTCTATAGCCACCACGTTAATAGTTGCCACCATTCAGGCACTGATACTGATCGGATGGCTAAGGGTACACTTTTATGTAAGTCTGTGCTGTCTTTACCACACTCCAGGCAATCAGAACTTCTATAGAGAACGTACTGTTCCCTAGGTGGTACTATGATAACCTTCGTGTATGCTCATAGAGAAAATATCATAATGGAGGCACACTTAAACACAGTGATAAAATGTGTGAATTTACTGATGCAAATTACATGATCACACATACAAACACAAGTAATACATGAATATGAAAATAAGGATAATAAGTCTGGAGATCGTCAGCCTCTTCTTCCACGACCTCCAACACTCCTTCAACTGGGCAGAAAGACAGGAGTCCCACACTCTCTCACAGGAAGGCCTCTTCACCACGTCGGCGCCTCCTCTTCACTGTCCTGCCATCCATACACACTGTCCCCTCTGACATTCCTGAACACAAGCTGCCTTGCAGCCTATTCTACTACTAAAGTATTAATGTCCCGTGGCCACATACATAAGTAACTACCGTGGCCTAACTAGCCTACTCACACAAAGGGTAATTGGAGGGAAAATGATCTACCTTACATTCCTGGCTCACGACGCCTGTCCCTCGATGGTGTGAGGTTCCCACGCTTCCTGAGTCGATCCTCGATGATCCAGGAACGTTCCACAGGTCCTCAGGTGTCGTGGAGCCTTCGCGTCGTCGCCGTTCCAATCCCTGAGATTCAGCTACCCCAATCCTGGTTCATCGATGGGCGCTGAGCTAATCACTATTTTCCCACACTCGCCCCTTCCACAAGGCGTTGCTCCTTGTCCTAGGCACGGTGTCGTCCTTCCAAAACCCTCAGTGGATGTGACCCGGCCACAGCTAGGCTTGCCCGCCACACCTTTTCAGGCCCCCATCGTCCAGCGTCGTCGCCGACTATTTTCCAAGTTTGGCCCTCTTTCGCTCAATAAACTTGGTTCCTTTTTGCTTCCCAGAAGCGCGGGGTCTCCAATATATCCGATGGGCTACAATAGCCAGCACTAATCCACTAAGAAAGGCTTGTAGAACCTCTAATCCTTGAGAGCAGACCGAGGCGCGTCCTGTCGCTTCCAAGGTCGGGTCAACTCTGATGTTGGCGCCGCCCGGGGCACTCGGTGACGTCACGGCGGGCCCTGATTTGTCGCCCGCGACCTAAGTCGGCCAATCCGCGATCGGCAGGTGTCCCTTCCAAAAGGTCATGTCTGCATTAGGGGGATACTCCTTCATTTTATATCAGGGCGCCAATTTCCCTTTATTTACAACTTATAATGTAACTTCCTTCCCTTAACTGGCAGCCGGTCTGGTCGCCACATATATCATTAAACTCCCTGAACCTCAGAGAATCAGTAGGGAGAGCTGATATGACTCTTTAAGCCGGCAAACGAAAGAAATAGGAGAGGGCACCGAAACAGCAGGCGCTGCATAATCAACCAGGGAACGAACGGCGTGTATGTAAAACATTCTCAACACTCTGTGTCCTGCTCCTAGACGGAGCCCTGTGATTGCTCTCATTATATTTATCCGTGATTTTGCTTTCTCCTTTAGATATTGAATTTGCTTATTGAATGTCATTTTAAAATCAATCCACACTCCGAGATATCGATATTGTGTAACCCACTGAAGGTTAATGTCTTGAATGCGTAGGTGCCTGTCTGGAGTGTTGCCACCTAGTCTCATTGCCTTAGACTTCTGTGCAGATATTTTTAGCCCTAAAACACTGCATTCAGATGTTACTTTATCTAAAGCACCTTGAGCTTTATTTAGAAGTGAAGGACCTGTAACGACCAATGCTATATCATCAGCATAGCTGAGCAATTTAACCCCTTCTGTAAATGTCATGGTAACAAGGTTTTCCACAACGATGTTAAAAAGACTAGGACTGAGGACTCCTCCTTGTGGAGTCCCATTCTCGTGCAAGTGGTAGTCCGACACTTGTCCTTGCAACTTTACTCTGGCATACCTGTGACTTAGGTAATCTTGAATCTATGCTAGCATTTTTCCCTTTACACCTTTTTTAACTAAGGTGTGTAATATTGCTTGCGGGCTTGCAAGTTCAAATGCTTTTTCTAGATCAAGGAAGATCACTATAGCTGGACCCGAGTTAACTGTTCCTAGTAATGTTGCTATGCAGTTGGCAGTACCTACTCCTCTAGTGAAGCCAAATATGTGTTTATGAAGGTCTCCAGTCTTCCACAGTAGCCTATTTAAGACCATCCGTTCTGCAGTTTTACTAATGCATGATGTTAATGAAATGGGTCTGTAATTGCCAGGTTCTTTCGGCTTACCAGCTAAGTCTGTACTCACGAAAGAAATATAGCTGATTATTAATAGAGACTGGTTTACATGAAATGATGATGTTTAATGATGACAAACAAAAATGATACCCTCATTTGAAGTTGAGGATGAATTAATGAGTCTTCAGTGACAAGCCTGTGAGCTGTAATTAAACTAGCTACAAGTCACCATGACCAAACCACTGGTCTCACTGTCGACTCAGACTCATCCTTGATTTTATTGAATAAACATATTCAGTTCTATAAAATGAAATAAAATTAACTAGGTTAGAAACTTAGTAATACTATCAAGTAACCTAAATTTTCTGTCCGAAAGGACTGATGTACAATAATGTAAACTTAAATACTTTAATTCTGCATAAGTGCAGACAATTTCTTGTTTGAGGTTGAGGTGATCATGAGTCTCCAGTGATGAGTTAGTGTCTAATAACTCAACAGTTAAAAGTCACAGCGACCCTAGACACTGATCTCACTGTAGATTTGAAGTCTCCTTGATCTAAGATGTCCTAATATTAATACTTTAATTACCAAACAGATGTTCCCATAATAACAGAATAATGACTTAGTTTCATACCTGTTTCACAGATACGGGACATCCGCCATGTACATACTAGCGTACTAACTTACTAACATGTAATGCATTTATAACGTCGCGGGAAAGCATCAGGTACATCAGTACTAAAGCATGAACTGTCACCCGTGTTTTCTCGCCCCCAGAGTTATATTGGAAATTTCCAATACCCATATAATAAACCCTAGTAGAGTATAATAAATTTAACGCACTAAGAAACTTAATATACTAATACTACTAACCAGTAGTGTAGCAATATTAAATTCCTATTAATTTGAGGCGTACTACCGCCAAATATGTCATAGTATTCATGGCGACGGTTGCATCAGCCTTCCAGCTCACAAAAATAAATTACATTTCTCCATAGATTGAATTAAATGTTGTCTAACCTTGTAGAATTTATTAAGGAATATGGATTGGCAATTGATTTAGTTCAATTTAGCAAATTATATAGCTGTTTATTGGAAAGAGTTTTCCACAGCTGAAATCAGCGGATCTAGTAAATAAAGCTAAAAAAATTAACTAAAATTCACCAATGAATTTCATCTAATGTCATTTAGGTTAAATGTTACACACAGCGAGAAATAATCTGCTATTACCTAAAGTACGTTATAAAGATGTTAAATGACATCGGCAATATTACCGTTGATTAGGAAATTAATGTAAAATATTGCAGATTATTTTTCGCGTTTCTGATATCCGAGAAACTTGGCGGAAAGGAGCCATATTTGGAGAGTGTCCTGAAGCTTGTCTGAATGTCGTCTTATAATTGGAGCATCCAAGCATTATCGGATTTCAGACTGACTCGACTGCTTCATCTTATTCCGGACACCACGTCCGGCAAGGCTAAATTACCCCTTTTATATAGTTGTGGGCTCAATTTATATATTATATAGGGTACCTTGTCGTCAGGACACATGACCAACAAAATAACCTCGTGAGTGTAATATTTATATTCTACCAGATCTAATTTCGTGATTATGAGTAAATACACACACTTAAGTAGAAATTACTTGATATTGATATTTCAGCGTGGAGCTAGCTGCAAGGAAAGTGTACTTCGCCCTGTGGAATCACATGTCGCCCAAGATATCAGACAGTGACAGGATTATTCGAGTTGTAGAGCTGTCGGATGTTCTTCATTCATCTTTGGCAGCTAAGCTTCCAAAAGTTTGAATTTAGTAGTTAGTGTACTAATCCATGTTGCAATTATTTTCGATTTATATGTGACATTTTATATCTATATTATTAGTAGATTAGCATTCTAAAATTTACCTCTCACCCTCAAAGATGTGAAAAGGAAACACTCCACTTTATATTGAAGTTTTTACAGTCCACCTCTCTAACATTATTCTGAATTAATTATTTATTTCAATATTATATGATATTAAATAGTGGAGAAAAATGTCCCCACAATAATGGTATGATCGCCATGTGCCATTTTTGTTCATTAATATTACAGTAAATTGTTTAATTGTTATATTTGATGGTTTTCTTTTGCTTTCACCTGCGACTTACATACTGCAAGCGCAAAAGCAACATTTTTTTTTATTGTCTTTGTGACGGAGAGCTGCACCATCTTAGCTCAGTATAATTCAACATCACGTCACAGAATGGGGGCCTGTCCAATGGGATGTCCTAGAAGCTGGTCTCAGCTGTTCGTAGCAACCTTTGCTTAACGTTGTGTTTAGTTGTTATACTTTGCTTTCTTTCAGAATTAATTTTGAGATTTAGATACTGATGACTGAACATATCTACTTTACAGGTGTAGCAATTTGTGATCTGTTTATTAGATTGATTTTGATTACGCGATGTTTTATTTGCAAATTCATGCTTGTAATGGTTAGTCTTTTAAGCTATTGCTATATTTTAATTACAAACAATAATTTTGTTCCAATAGAGAGGACTCACTCAGGCAGATCACCCCTTCGGGTACTTATCTGGTACTTTGATTTGTCTTCGAACTGTTATATTCCACTTTGCATTACGAACTAAGGAGGAAGTTAGACTAGAGATCCTTTCGCATCCAGAACTGTATTATACATTCGGGACGTGTATAGCCCTTCTTGTCACCGAGGTGACACTCTCTGCGCCCCTAAGCTTTCGTTCGAAGATTGTGATTATCTGCTCAGGTAGGGAGTATACTATTCTTTTACAGAGCACAAGAAATGGTAACTGCAGTTAAATACCTAGATTCCAGTAGGACAACTATTGCCCTTATTCTCACTAGAGTACAAGGTACAGACATCCCTAAATCATCTTTATATTTCACTAACTCCAAACATTCATTTATATTGTCTCTCCAAGTCCTTTCTAAAGGACTTACTAAAGAATTTCAGGTTACCATATACAGAAAAGTAATTTATCTTGTAAATTTATTGTTGCCCTGCAGGTTAGTTACTCACATACAGTGTTGCCAGTTATATACCAACCATTCTCGTGCATATTGCCACATCATCTACAAGGCAGTCTATTAATCTCACTTATTGGTTCGCCTACATGTACTCGTATTTCTCTTCCATTATTATCTGTATTTATATAATCATAAAGATGTTGCGATTAGCCGCATTTCGTGCTAACCCTGAGGAGGAGCTCCACACATTAATTGGTGCTACTAGACTAAAATTAATAACTCCTCACGACTGAGTATCACAGCTCTCCTCTACATGGGGCCACCAAAGCTGAGCTTCATAACCTGATTCTAGACCATCTTGCAGACCATGATCTTATTACTCCAGAGCAGCAGGACCAGCATAGAGTTGCTGATAAAAACACACTGACACACATACACATGAAATTAAAGATCGAGTTAGCCCAACTAGAAGCTGCTACCGATGAACGCAAACAGGAAAAGAGACGACAAGATGCTGCATTAGCCCGTGAACGTCAAGAACAAGTAGTTACACTACAACAGGAACGAGAAAAAGAACAACTCCGGCGCTACGCTCAGAAAGCTGAATTAGAACGTGCACGTAAACAAGCACGACTCCAGCCCCTACAACAAGAAGCTGACCTGCAACATCAACGTCTTGAACAAGAAGCTGAACTACAACGTCAACAAGCTGAACTGCAGTGTCAACGTCAGGAACAAGAAGCTTGACTTCCAACGTCAAGAACTGAACTACAACGTCAACGTCAGGAACAAGAATCTGACTTATAACGTCGCCGAGAAGTAGAACGACTACAAAGCCTAGCTCAAGAGCATCAACTCAAGAGACAACAAGAGGAAGAGGAGGTTGCCATCAAACTACTCTTGGAACAAGGTATATCAGACACCACGCTCGAGTTCCGATGTCAAGAGTTAGAACATGAAAGTACCCACATCTCGCAGCGCCATGAGGCAGTAGCCAACTTACTTGTACGTTTTAACCCCCACGCAGTGTATCAAAATGATGCCGCCTTTTGTAGAGGCAGAGGTAGATTCATTTTTTTTTGTATTTCGAGGCCTTGGCCACTCAATTACTCTGGCCTAGGAATCATTGGTCTATATTTCTCAGGTCACACCTTACAGGAAGAGCTGCCTTAGCCCTCAGTAATCTTGCCACCGAGACTGACTACGATGTACTCAAGCAAGTAGTCTTTGACGCCTATCTGCTTTCCATTGAAAGCTACCGACGACGTTTCAGGGACTATATCAAGACTGGGTTTAAACCTACGAAGAGTATGTGCAGACCAAAACAAGGAATTTTCTCAAATGGCTAGAATCAAGCTTCTCCATGCTGGTCGCACCGTTAATTTGGGCAAGTGCACATTTGCTAAAGGTAAAGTGAAATATCTTGGTCATGTTAGAGGCAGTGGAAGCTTAGCACCTTATGATATACATCTTCAAGCCATCCTACAGTATCAACAGCCTACTTCTCGTAAGCAATTTATGAGATTCTGGAATTTCATATTACCATAGGTTCTGCAGGAACTTCAGCCAAGTTGCCACACCTTTAATCAACCTTACCAGCCCAAAATGAAAATATATTTGGACCAACTCACAATCCATTTCCTTCAAAGAATTAAAAACTTTGCTGTGTACTAACCCCATTCTCCCTTCACCAGATGTGAAACAACCCTTCATCCTTAATGTTGATGCCAGCAGCACCGGCATTGGGGGTGTCCTGATGCTGCAAAGAGAGGGGGAAGTTCTACCAGTCAGCTATTACACCTACAAGCTGAAGGTGCCATCGTCCTTTTGCTTGCAACGATATGAACCTTACCTTCAAGGACACCAACCCATCACCATCTATTCAGACTACAATCCTCCTCGGTTTCTACAATAAGCCAAATTCTCCAACTTGTGTCTACTTCGTTGGGCCTTACAACTACAAAATTACAACTTCCAGATCTTCTTCATCAAAGGATCGGAAAACAATGTTGCCGATGCACTATCACGTGTTCATGAAGTGGAACCTCCCGCTTCCAACATTCTTCCAGCATCGACAACCAACCAATAAGAAAAGGGTTTGGGGGGGGGGGGGGAGGGGGAGGAGCTGTCACGTGAATCCCCTGCATAGCTGTGGAACTGCCCTTTCCTCTCACCATTCGACGTCTTCATACTGGAAGTCCACCTCCATGACAGCAAGATGAGTCATCTGACCTGCCACATGCTCCACCACCCAGTACCCCGCAGGGCCTGGTACTGGTCGTCGACAAGCGAGGTGTCTCCGCTAACCACTAGTTAGCCTTCTGGAAATAAGCAGTTTGCCAACTTAAATTATCAGTTGTACATATCCTCTACACAAAGGAGCCGCAAACTAGCAGTTCATGACAGCCGCTTGTTATCAACATGCTTTGACACCGGTGGTGATAACTTCACCGCCGGGCTATATAAAGGGCAAAGCCTCCCTGGGGAGGCTGTCTCTCTTAGTGCTCTTAGGCTCACCTCAACCTCTCTCATCTGTCTACCCTACCACCCTACGTCATGTGTCTGATGCTGAGGTGGTACTGTGGATGCCTTCACACACAATTATTTATTTGTTTAGAATATTCATTATATTTCTTGCATAGTTTATTCATGTTACAGTTTTCCTGATATTTTGTTTACCTTTATAGTAATATGATCACCAAGTGTTCTTAGGTGCCATTTTTGTTCATTAATATTACAGCAAATTGTTTAATTATTATATATGATGGTATTCTTTTGCTTTTACCTGCGACTTGAACACTGCAAAGGCCAAAGTAGTATTTTTTTATGTCTTTGTGACGGAGAGCCACACCATCTTGGTTCACTATAGCTGCAATACAACATCACATCACAAAACGGAGAGACAGTATGGTTTTCCATGTGCAACATCCTATGTAAAAAAAATGACTTAGTTTCTAAGATAGAGCCACAGAGATTTTACAGGAAAGAGATGGTTGGGTGGACTGCCTGTATCTACACCTGAAAAAAGGCTTTCAACAGTCCCATTAAAGATGTTGTTCTGGAAACTGGAACAACATACTGGAGGAGTGATAGGAAAGCTTCTAACACAGATGATAAATTTCTTAACCCACAGAATGTTGAGGCCAGTAATCAGAGACAACTTATCAGACTGAAGAAATGTCACAGGTGGAGTACCACAGGGTTAATTTCTTGCACTGGTAATCTTCATTATATACATAAGCAATCTATCAGAAGAAATACAGAATTATATGAATACGTTTGCTAATGATGCTAAGATACCCGGAAATCTAAGAAACTGAGATTATTGTTATGCCCATCAAGACGACCAGGATACAATTATTGTATGCAACACCACTTGACAAATGGAATTTGATGTGAATAAATGGCGTGTTATGGAATGTGGTATAGGAAAAAAATAGACAAACACACGACCTACAAATTCATCACTTAGCAAAATAATTAAAACAATTAAATTTAACGAAATTTAACGCTGCCCGAAACGCTGCGCGTGCTAGTGGCTTTACAAGACTGTAATTACCATATTTGTATCCTCACATTCCTTATGTACATTCTTGTATATGCATAAATAAATAAATAAATAAATAAATATCAAAGGAGGTTGATGAGAGACGAGTAGATATATATGTATATATATTTCAAGATAAAAATGTAACATGTATATAAAACCTAAATATAATATTGCATCTTTGTCTTTACTGCACAATAATATAAATTTACTTGTTGCCAGTCCTTATATAGGGTAGGATACCAACTTGTCTAATGTTGAACTATATATTGAGCAAACTAGCAATTATTTAAACAATGTACAGACCCTAGATAGGGTGGGATCAATAACAACACGAGTCGTGTTGTTCACATAATTTTGTTACTCAAATTATATTACATATACTATATTCATTTAGATTTCAACTATAACCATTTCACCTTTGAAAGTTAATTGATGTCTCTAATCCTTCCAATGGTGATAATAATGGGATACCCTGAGGTATTCCTACAGTGACACTGATTACCACTCAAATTATTTGTGTGTTTACGTAGATACAATACTATTAATTTGCCAACCTCTACAAGAGGTAGGATATAGCCTTGTGACTGGATATTAAGCCTATGCTATTACTACTCAGTATTGTACACTTCTATGAATTAATACCCCCAAATAACTGGGGTATTAATTCATACCCCAGATAACTGGGGTATGAATTATATCAACAAAACTTAACCAATCAGCCAAAATGGCTGATCCACAGAAAACAAAACATATCTTTGACCTCTACCAGCACTTAAAGGCCAACCTAAGAAGACTACTCAATATATGTGAAAATTTGTCACAAGAGTCTCCATTTGATTTTATCCAGCTGGAAATCTGTCTACGGGTGGCTGATAACAAATTCGATGAAGTGAAAAGAATGATTGAAGTTTACCATAGTAAACTTTTTGCCAGTGACACAACCACTGACGATATGGAACAAATCATGTCTGAACTGGCAATCATCAAGGATGATACTCATGCCATGTTAAGTCCTGTACTCAACTTACTAGCTGTACATAAGGAAACACCTACAATAATAGTGTCTCAATCCAGTTCAGCAGAGTCACAGACACGATTATCACCTTTAGACTTACCAAGTTCTGCTGAACTAGACGAGGGAAATTGGGACTCTCTTTGAATGTCTTTAAACACTTATGTTTATTCTAAGACAACCATAACTAAGGTGACAAAGTTCACATACCTTCTAAGCCTAAACAAAAGCCACAAATCATTGTGACCAATGTCACAGCTCCCACTGAGAAACCAGTACCATGGTGCATTTTGGTAATTGATCCTACTCATTACTATGATTTAAAGAAATTAATAGGGATCACTCAAAGTGTGTTTGATTTACTGAGTAAATAGGAATCAGACACCCATTTAATAGTGCCCTAAAATTCTGGGTAAAAAGAGCCCAACCTGAAACTTATGGGGAGGACTATGAAAACCTTCCTGTAAAAGCTATTAATGATCTGGGTCTCTGGACTGACCCAGACAACTATAACATCTTAAGGTGCGGGGGGGCCTTTTACAGCATGCCAATGTAGATCTGGAAATGAAACACCCAATGTTTCTCCCCCATAACCACATAGTAAGCAGTCTAATTGTGTTGCATATACACAAACACTGCACTTTGCATGGTGGGGTACTTGATACCATCACCTCATTGAGTCAACAGTTCTGGCTTCCGCAAGGCTGCCAGTCTATAAAGTCCAAACTAAAATCCTGTGTTGCCAGCGGGAGGTACGACACTCAGGTGCGCCCATATCCAGGACCTCCACCACTCCCTAAGGAACGAGTTGTCCACCTTCGTCCTTTTGAAATCACTGGTGATTGGTGTAGACTACACAGGCGCCATAACACTAACAGGCACTAAGGACAAAGTTCCTTTGAAGGCTTTTATTTGCCTATTCACCAGCGCCACAACATGTAAAGGGGCAGGGAGGGGGGAAGCACAATGAAATGACCCCCGACATGAGTGCAGAGCCATTCATACAGGCTCGCAGGTATGCTGTCCGTCGATCCTGCCCCAAGTTAATGATCTCAGACAATAGATCCTATTTGGTTGAAGGGGAAGCATGCCTGAGGAAGGACGAGAATCACCCAGTTGTATATAACCGCCCTGAATCAATCGCAATCCCAATGGAAATTTATACCCGGCTGAGCACCGTGGCATGGAGGCTTCTACTAGCGGATGGTGGAGATAGACAAACGCTGTCTAAAGAACACCCTTTACCACCAAAAGATAGATCTCCAGCACCTCCACACCGTTGTTACGGAAATTTAATCTCTGGTCAATAACCAACTGCTGTCCTACCTCTCAGATGATCACTAGCAACGTGAGCCACTATGTTCGTCTCATCTCATGTATGGAGGATTTTTTACTTCTTTAGCGTCCCTCACTGATGAAGGACCAGAAGATCCTTCGAATATCAGTGACTTGGTTCAGAGTTATAAACATCCACCCAGAGTAATTAGTGGGTGGAATGAGGTTTAGACCTTCACGACCTCATACAGACGACTGTTAATTAATTTTGCTACTCTCTTATAATCCGAATTGAAAAACGAAAATAGCTAATATAACCACCTTTTAGCAACAACTGCACAATTCCTAAATATTGGGAATCTGCCAAATGCCTTTAACCCAATAAAAATATAATTACCTCGCCAACATCTAATCCAATTTCCTCCCGAAATGAAACATAAAACTTTACAAACAGACCATCACTTCCCTGCGTGTTCTGTTTCTGAAGCGAGAAATTCAACTCAGGAAAATCAGTTTCAAACAAAACTACTTAAACCTCTCACAATCACACTGCACCCTGGAATGCAAATCATCCAACAATTCCCTCGCCCTATTCAGCATACCAGCCATACCCACCTACCATAGACCCATCACTCAACTGAAAACCCTCCATACATACCTCACCACGAAACTCCTTTTCTCTCCCCAACACATACCACATTGAGATTCGTCAACCACCTTTTCTCCAAACGTGTCATCATAAACACCCCTTCCACCAGATATTATGTTCCAGTACTCTGGCCACTCCACCACGCAGATATTTAAAAAGAGATCGAATCTCGAGAGTTTATACCCAACATCTCGACCTTCCAAGGACACCAGCAATGGTAAGAGATCAGAATTAGTTTTTCGTCAGTCAATCATTTACTTGGGAGAACGCGAGCCTCATATTTACACGGATACTTGCATAAACTCACAAGTCCTAGGTAAAAACACAAAGGGCTCCACCCCTGCAAGAGACTCGAACCTAGAAGGTCAGGTGATAGTGCACCAAGAATCAATCAGTACTCTGATCACTCCACCTAGCACATTCTTAAAAGAGATCAAAACTCTGGAGTTTATACTCAACATCTCGACCTTCCAAGGACACCAGCAATGGTAAATGATCAGAAATCGGGTGGAGTGGTCAGAGTAGTGGTTGGCGCGCTAACACCTGGCCTTCTAGGTTCGAGTCTCTCGCAGGGGTGGAACCCTTTGTGTGTTTACCTATGACTTGTAAGTTTATGAAAGTATACCTATGACTTGTGAGTTTATGCAAGTATCAGTGTAAATGAGGTTCTTGTAGAGATAAATATTACAAGAACACAGGAACATAGGATGTATGATCACCACAGTGTTCCGCTTAACACATTCCTGGTAATGTTCATCTTGATTCAACACCTCTCCAACATATATCTGTCGAGTATGCATATCATACTGTATATTATAATGATAGCAATACAATTTGCATCAGAGAAGTTACCTGGTTATCTGTTCCACTGGATGACTACCATGTTAATGTGACCACACAGTCAGGGAATGTTCCATTGGATGATTACCATGTTAATGTGACCACACAGCCAGATAATGTTCCACTGGATGACTACCATGTTAATGTGACCACACAGCCTGGTAATGTTCCACTGGATGACTACCATGTTAATGTGGCCACACAGCCAGGGAATGTTCCACTGGACGACCACCATGTTAATGTGACCACACAGCCAGGGAATGTTCCACTGGATGACTACCATGTTAATTTGACTACACAGCCAGGGAATGTTCCACTGGATGACTACCATGTTAATTTGACTACACAGCCAGGGAATATTCCACTGGATGACTACCATGTTAATGTAACCACACAGCCAGGCAACCTAATAATACTAATAATAATAATAATAATAATAATAATAATAATAATAATAATAATAATAATAATGTTTATTCAGAAGTGTGTGTGTGTACAAAGAGCATAAGAGCAAAGTATATGCAATGCTGATGTCGTATACACAGATTTTGCAAAGACATTCGACAAATGTGACCATGGAGTGATTGCGCACAAAATGAGGTCAATGGGTATGACTGGTAAAGTAGGACGCTAGATACTCAATTTCCTGTCGAACAGAACACAAAGAGTAACAGTCAATCAAGTAAAATTGAGTTCGAGCGCAGTTAAAAGCTCTGTACCTCAAGGTACAGTCCTTGCACCACAGCTGTTCCTTATTCTCATATCAGGTATAGACTAAAACACAAGTCACAGCTTCGTGTCATCCTTTCCAGACGATACAAAAATCAGCATGAAAATTACCTCTGCTGAAGATATTCGTAAAATACAAACAGATATTAACAAAGTTTTCAAATGGGCAGCAGAAAATAACATGATGTTTAACGGTGATAAATTCCAGGTACTCAGATACGGCAAAAATGAGTATCTTAAACATAATACAGGGTACAAAACACAATCGAATCTGCCCATAGTAGGAAAACAGCATGTCAAGGATTTGGGAATAATGATGTCCGACGACCTAACATTTAGGGAGCATAACCAAGCAAGTATTGCGTCAGCCAGAAAAATGATAGGATGGATTACGAGAACCTTCAGGTCCAGAGATCCCATCACAATGGTTGTACTCTTCAAATCACTTGTGTTGTTCCGTCTTGAGTACTGCTCAGTACTCACTTCCCCCTTCAGAGCAGGAGAGATTGCTGAAATAGAGGGAATACATAGAACATATACGGCACTCATAGACGAGATAAAGCACCTAAATTATTGGGATCGTCTCAAAGCTCTCCAAATGTACTCACTGGAAAGGAGACGCGAGAGATGCCAAATAATATACACATGGAAAATACTGGAGGGACAGGTCCCAAATCTACACAGTAAAATAACAACTTACTGGAGTGAACGACATGGAAGAAAATGCAGAATATAACCAGTGAAGAGCAGAGGTGCCATGGGCACAATCAGAGAACACTGTATGAACATCAGAGGTCCACGGTTGTTCAACGTCCTACCAGCGAGCATCAGAAATATTGCAGGAACAACCGTGGACATCTTCAAGAGGAAACAAGACTGTTTCCTTCAAGGAGTGTCGGACCAACCGGGCTGTGGTGGGTAAGTGGGCCTGCGGGCCGCTCCAGGCAACAGCCTGGTGGACCAAACTCTCACAAGTCAAGTCTGGCCTCGGGCCGGGCTTGGGGAGTAGAAGAACTCCCAGAACCCCGTCAACCAGGTATAAACCAGGTATAATTTTAACAACCTTTAACTGCAACTTAATCTCTAACCACCAACTTCCTTTCCCATGGAACTATCTCAAATGACAAAATTTATTTACTAAATAGAGAGAGTGATTTAGGTTCTACTCATATGACCAGAGAGTGAGAACATACAAATGAAGCCCAAGCACGGGGCTTCCTCTGTCATAGTACTAAAGTAGCAAACACCGAGATTACCAGAGAGATGGTATGACGTGAGACAGAGCTGCAGGTACAGTAAGTCTCAGTGACAATGACAGGTACTGGTGCTATATTGACCTCTCTATAATGTTGACTGTGGAAATGTGGTCCTCAGTTGCTTGTGGCATGACCAAGAGTGATGCCTTAATAGAATCATATGTATTTCTCGTGTGCATATAAAATTATACTCCACACTTAATGTGTCATATTTCAGGATACTCATTGATATATTCATTACAAATATTGATCAATATCCAACCACAGGAAAGATGCCTTACATCACCTTAAACTTGTCTCATTCTATTAGTGTGTCTCGCATATTTCGCTTCAGTATTGTTACATGTAGTTATTGAAGTCAGTAAGAAAAAGACACAAGTACTTGCTCAATGTATGATTTGGTTATTTATAAAATTTTCCTAGTGATTGATTCCCTCTCAATTCACAATTCTTAGTGACTGATCTCTTAGTGATAATTGTGTCTCTTGAAAAAATACATTGTAGAGACTGAAATAAGTTCTATGTAGGTCAAACATTCAGAGATTTTAAATTTAGAATTTCACCGCATAAATATTCAGTAAAAAGTGACCAATTATCTAATCCTTTATCATCAGTTGTCCAAAAAGTCTCACCAAATTCATTGGGAGAGGACTTCAAAACGAATTGTAAAAAGCATTTTTAACAGAAACATTATTAAATCTGCTTTAATACAAATCACAAAGCCATATAATTACTAACGGTTTGTGTAATTTGGATCCATTTTTAATTAATCAATTTAAATATGATTTTGAATAAGATCTGATACATAATTGAAATACAGTTATCTTAATAATATCTCAATATTATCACATTAGAATTCTTGCTGCCTGATCACAATAATATTTCATTATAATGTTAGTATTGTTGCTGCCTGGAGCTCACATGTATTGGTCATTGGGCCTTCTACAATTTCCTCTCATGTTTGTTAACAAAAACATTTTTTTTTACCTCACCTCACCTCATTCCTGCCTATATATTCACCAATGACTTGTAATATTCATTCTTCTGAAGATGTATTTCGAATATACTTAATGAATTTCCTGTCCCATTTTTCTCCAGCGGTGGTCGACAGTGTTACATTAATCATCACCTATTAATTTTGCCAGAATTACACGCACGCACACACACACACACACACACACACACACACACACACACACACACACACACACACACACACACACACACACTATCCCTCCTCCCCCCTCACTGCATATCCTCCATGTCCCCCCTACCTCCTTAACCCACACCCTACCTGTCCCCCCTTCCCTTCAACCCCCCACCCCCACCCCAAAATCCTCTGAGACCCTGCAAACCACCTCACAGATCCTCTCACCCACGGAACAGCTTCCCACACCAGCAGAATGCTCGCCAAGAAAGGGACATGTAAATGAACAGAAGAAAGTGAGCTTCAAGGCGATGTACACTAACATAGACGGGATTTCAAATAAAACAAGTGAACTTGGAGAATGGGCACTAGAAGAAAACCCAGACATAATAGCACTCACAGAAACAAAGTTAACGAAAATCATAACAAACGCAGTGTTTCCACAGGGCTACTATGTAGTGAGGAAAGAGAGAGAAGGGAGAGGAGGAGGTGGGGTAGCTCTGCTACTAAGAGAAGGTTGGAGTTTCGAAGAGATGGTAAATCAGAACTGTGAAGGTTTCAGTGACTACATTTCAGGCACCATAGCAACTGGAGGACAGAAAATTATAATAGTAGTCATATATAACCCCCCACCAAATGACAGAAGACCCAGACAGAAATATGATAGAAACAACTTGGCCACCATCAATATAATAGCCACTACAGCCGCTTCTGTAGCTAGCAGGAACGGATCCAGACTTCTAATCATGGGAGACTTCAACCATGGGAAGATAGATTGGGGGAACAGAGACCCACATGGAGGCCCAGACACATGGAGAGCTAAGCTGCTGGATGTGGCAACAAGAAACTTTCAAAGTCAACACGTCAAGGGACCGACAAGAATGAGAGGAGGGGATGAACCAGCCTTGCTTGATCTGATATTTACCCCTAAATGAGTCGGATATAAGGGAAGTTAAGTTGGAAGCCCCCTTGGGAATGAGTGATCACAGTGTATTGAGCTTTGAGTACCTGGTTGAGCTAGGAATTATCACCCCCAAAAAAGAACTGGGAACCAAAGGGCTGGCGTACCGAAAGGGAAACTATGAGGAAATGAATAAATTCCTATGGGATATACATTGGGACACAGAACTCAGAACCAAATCCGTACAAGACATGATGGACTATGTCACCCAAAAATGTCAGGAGGCTGTAAGCAGGTTTGTCCCAGCCCGACAGGAAAAAACAGAGAAGCAAAGGAAGAATCCGTGGTTTAATAAGGAATATATGAAAGCAAAGGAGCAAAACAAAAGGGCATGGAGGAACTTCCGTAATAACAGAACACCAGAAAGTAGAGAGAGATACCAGAGAACCAGGAACGAGTATGTCAGTGTGAGAAGAGCAGCTGAGAAAAGGTATGAAAATGATATAGCTAATAAAGCCAAGACCGAACCCAAGTTACTACACAGTCACATAAGGAGGAAGACAACAGTGAAGGAACAGGTGATGAAACTTAGGGTGGGCGAGGACAGGTACACAGAGAATGACAAAGAGGTGTGTGAAGAACTCAACAAAAGGTTCCAGGAGGTCTTTACAATAGAACAGGGAGATGTCGCGGCGCTAGAAGAGGTGGCAGCAAACCAGGTGACCTTGGATAGGTTCGAAATTACAAGAGATGAGGTCAAGAAGCACCTATTGGAGCTGGATGTGAGAAAAGCTGTTGGGCCGGATGGAATCTCGCCATGGGTATTGAAAGTGTGTGCAGGAGCACTTTGCCTACCACTCTCCATAGTGTATAGTAGGTCACTGGAAACGGGGGACCTACCAGAAATATGGAAGACTGCTAATGTAGTACCAATATACAAAAAGAATGACAGACAAGAGGCACTGAACTACAGGCCAGAGTCCTTAACTTGTATACCATGCAAGGTGATGGAGAAGATTGTGAGAAAAAACCTAGTAACACATCTGGAGAGAAGAGACTTCGTGACAACCCATCAACATGGGTTCAGGGAGGGTAAATCTTGCCTTACAGGATTGATAGAATTCTACGATCAGGTGACAAAGATTAAACAAGAAAGAGAAGAGTGGACGGACTGCATTTTTTTGGACTGTCGGAAAGCCTTTGACACAGTACCCCATAAAAGGTTGATGCATAAGCTAGAGAAACAGGCAGGAGTAACTGGTAGGGCGCTCCAGTGGATAAGGGAGTACCTAAACAATAGGAAGCAGAGAGTTACAGTGAGGGGTGAGACCTCAGACTGGCGTGAAGTCACCAGTGGAGTCTCACAGGGCTCTATACTTGGACCTATCCTGTTTCTGATATACGTAAATGATCTCCCAGAGGGTATAGACTCATTCCTCTCAATGTTTGCTGACGACGCCAAAATTATGAGAAGGATTAAGAAAGAGGAGGACAGCTTGAGGCTTCAAGAAGACCTGGACAAGCTGCAGGAATGGTCGAACAAATGGCTGTTAGAGTTTAATCCAAGCAAATGTAATGTAATGAGGATAGGGGTAGGAAGCAGGAGACCAGATACAATGTATCACTTGGGAGATGAAATACTTCAAGAGTCCGAGAGAGAGAAAGACCTGGGGGTTGATATCACGCCAGACCTGTCCCCTGATGCTCACATCAAGAGGATAACATCAGCAGCATATGCCAGGTTGGCTAACTAACATAAGAACGGCCTTTAGAAACATGTGTAAGGAATCTTTCAGAACATTATATACCACATATGTCAGACCAATCCTGGAGTATGCGGCACCAGCATGGAGTCCATATCTAGTCAAGCATAAGACTAAAATGGAAAAGGTTCAAAGGTTTGCCACCAGACTAGTACCCGAGCTGAGAGGTATGAGCTACGAGGAGAGACTACGGGAATTAAACCTCACTTCGTTGGAAGACAGAAGAGTTAGGGGGGACATGATCACCACATCCAAGATCATCAAGGGAATTGATAGGGTTGATAAAGACAGGCTGTTTAACACAAGGGGCAAACGCACTATGGGACACAGGTGGAAACTGAGTGCCCAAATGAGCCACAGAGATATTAGAAAGAACTTTTTTAGTGTCAGAGTGGTTGACAAATGGAATGCATTAGGAAGTGATGTGGTGGAGGCTGACTCCATACACAGTTTCAAGTGTAGATATGATAGAGCCCAATAGGCTCAGGAACCTGTACACCTGTTGATTGACAGTTGAGAGGCGGGACCAAAGAGCCAGAGCTCAACCCCCGCAAGCACAACTAGGTGAGTACAACTAGGTGAGTACACACACACACACACGTGTGTGTGTGCGTGCGTGTAATTCTGGCAAAATTAATAGGTGATGATTAATGTAACACTGTCGACCACCGCTGGAGAAAAATGGGACAGGAAATTCATTAAGTATATTCGAAATACATCTTCAGAAGAATGAATATTACAAGTCATTGGTGAATATATAGGCAGGAATAAGGTGAGGTGAGGTAAAAAAAAAATGTTTTTGTTAACAAACATGAGAGGAAATTGTAGAAGGCCCAATGACCAATACATCGAAGTTAAGATGGAAGCGCCCTTGGGAATGAGTGACCACAGTGTATTGAACTTTGAGAACCTGGTAGAGCTAGGAATTATCTCCCCCCAAAAAGAACTAGGAATCAAAAGGCTGGCATACCGAAAGGGGAATTATGAACAGATGAGAAGTTTCCTAAGTGAAATACCTTGGGACACAGACCTCTGAGATAAGTCTGTACAGGGTATGATGGACTATGTTACCCAAAAGTGTCAGGAGCCAGTAAACAGGTTCATCCCGGCCCAAAGGGAAAAATCCGAGAAGCAACAGAAGAATCCATGGTATAATAAGGCATGTATGGAAGCGAAGAAACTGAACAAAAGGGCGTGGAGGAACTTCCGGAATAACAGAACGCCAGAAAGCAGAGAGAGAAATACCAGAGAACCAGGAATGAGTACGTCAGGGTGAGAAGAGAAGCAGAGAAAAGTTTTGAAAATGATATAGCAAACAAAGCCAAGACCGAACCAAAGCTACTCCACAGTCACATCAGAAGGAAAACAACAGTGAAAGAACAGGTATTGAAACTTAGAACAGGCGAGGACAGGTATATAGAGAATGACAGAGAGGTGTGTGAAGAAGTCAACAAGAGGTTCCAGGAGGTCTTCACAATAGAACAAGGTGAGGTCACTGTGCTAGGAGAAAGGGAGGTAAACCAGGCGGCCTTGGAAGAGTTCGAAATTACGAGAGAGGAGGTCAAGAAACACCTGCTGGATCTGTATGTTAGAAAGGCTGTTGGTCCAGACGGGATCTCACCATGGACACTGAAAGAGTGTGCAGAGGCACTTAGCTTGCCACTCTCCATAGGTCTCCATAGTCACTGGAGATGGGAGACCTGCCAGAAATATGGAAGACGGCGAATGAGGTCCCAATATACAAAAAGGGCGACAGGCAAGAGGCACTGAACTACAGGCCAGTGTCCTTGACTTGTATACCATGCAAGGTGATGGAGAAGATCGTGAGAAAGAACGTGGTAACACATCTGGAGAGAAGGGACTGCGTGACAAATCGCCAACGTGGGTTCAGGGAGGGTAAATCTTGCCTTACAGGCTTGATAAAATTCTACGATCAGGTGACAAAGATTAAGCAAGAAAGAGAGGGCTGAGCGGACTGCATTTTCATGGATTGTCGGAAAGCCTTTGACACAGTACCGCATAAGAGGCTGGTACATAAGCTGGAGACACAGGCAGGTGTAGCTGGTAAGGTGCTCCAGTGGATAAGGGAGTACCTAAGCAATAGGAAGCAGAGAGTTACAGTGAGGGGTGAGACCTCCGATTGGCGTGAAGTCACCAGTGGAGTCCCACAGGGCTCTGTACTCGGTCCTATCTTGCTTCTGATATATGTAAATGATCTCCCGGAGGGTATCGATTCATTTCTCTCAATTTTTGCGGACGATGCTAAAATTATGAGACGGATTAAAACAGAAGAGGACTGCTTGAGGCTTCAAGAAGACCTAGACAAGCTGAAAGAATGGTCGAACAAATGGTTGTTAAAGTTTAACCCAACCAAATGTAATGTAATGAAGATAAGTGTAGGGAGCAGGAGGCCAGATACAAGGTATCATCTGGGAGAGGAAATTCTTCAGGAGTCAGAGAAAGAAAAAGACTTGGGAGCTGATATCACGCCAGACCTGTCTCCTGCAGCACATATCAAGAGGATAACATCAGCAGCATATGCCAGGCTGGCCAACATACGAACGGCATTCAGAAACTTGTGTAAAGAATCATTCAGAACTTTGTATACCACATATGTCAGGCCAATCCTGGAGTATGCAGCCCCAGCATGGAGTCCATATCTAGTGAAGGATAAGACTAAACTGGAAAAGGTTCAAAGGTTTGCCACCAGACTAGTACCCGAGCTGAGAGGAATGAGCTACGAGGAGAGACTACGGGAATTAAACCTCACTTCGCTGGAAGACAGAAGAGTTAGGGGGGACATGATCACCAAATTCAAGATTCTGAAGGGAATTGATAGGGTAGATAAAGAAAGGCTATTTAACACAAGGGGCACACGCACAAGGGGACACAGGTGGAAACTGAGTGCCCAAATGAGCCACAGAGATATTAGAAAGAACTTTTTTAGTGTCAGAGTGGTTGACAAATGGAATGCATTAGGAAGTGATGTGGTGGAGGCTGACTCCATACACAGTTTCAAGTGTAGATATGATAGAGCCCAATAGGCTCAGGAATCTGTACACCTGTTGATTGACGGTTGAGAGGCGGGACCAACGGGCCAGAGCTCAACCCCCGTAAACACAACTAGGTGAGTACGCACACACACACAAATCGGTGAGTACACACACACATACACACACAAGTACAAATAGGTGAGTACACACAGACACACACACACACACAGTGTGTGTTAGTGGCCTGATAGCTGAGTGGACAGCGCATTTGGAATCGTAATCCTAGGATCCGGGTTAGGTCCCATCTGATGGCAGAACAAAATGGGCAGAGTTTCCATGTTGGTGATCTTATTAACACTGTACGCTTGCAACAATGTATATTACAGTCAAAAATTACGTTTATGATAATTAGCGAAATACAGAATGGTAATGAATATTTCTCCAGTGTGCTTTGTGACTGGGAACTTTTATTTGTTATAAGAGTGGTACTTTGGAGGAGGTCACTATACAAAATATATATATATATATTGTTTTAAAGAGATGTGACACTATTGGCACTTAGCTAAAGGAGATCAATCCTTAATATGGCATGGTACAGATAAAAAGGTTTGGCTCAAAGTTACTGATAACTCCTGATTACCTCACCTCACCTGCTGAGTATCAACACAAGACAGAACACGAAACAATGGGTATAATTTGGATAAGTTTAGATTTAGGAAAGACTTGGGTAAATACTGGTTCAGTAACAGGGTTGTTGATTTGTGGAACCAATTGCCGCGTAACATTGTGGAGGTGGGGTCCCTCGATTGTTTCAAGCATGGGTTGGACAAGTATATGAGTGGGATTGGGTGGTTGTAAATAGGAGCTGCCTCGTATGGGCCAACAGGCCTTCTGCAGTTGCCTTTGTTCTTATGTTCTTATGTTCATTCTTGCCTATATATCCACCACTGACTTGTAATATTCAAAACGCAATACATAGAGCAGCAAATCACGCCATCCCCAAGAGGAAAACAATTACCCAACAACACAAGGACCATTGGTATTACTGTGATAGGATCAAAGAGCTACATAACAGACTAAATCGTGCACGAAAGAATTTCAGAAGAGATAGACCCGAAGCTAATCTAGGACTTCTTAGAGCTGTCCGAGATCATGTGCACGAAGAAACAGCAAAAATCAGAGAAGAAAAATGGCTCGAGTGGTGTGCCAAGCTCACCATAGCCATAGAGTTAGTTAGGAGCAAGGGAGGAATCCCGATCATATGTGGCATTCTTCCAAGAAAGGGAGTGGGAAATGAATGGATATCGAGGGCACTTGGTGTCAATTGCCGGCTGGAAAGATATTGCAAATCAAATGCAATATCTTTCATAGACAACTGGGAACACTTCTATGGAAGAAATGAAATGTATGCTCGTGATGGGGTGCATCTATCGAGAGCTGGGGTTGTTGCTGTTGCGAACTCGTTAGAAGAAGTGGTTAGAGGTGTTTGTTTGGGTTTAAACTGTTAGTAGATAGAGGTATGGGAATTGATTTGGAGGAAGGAGGTAATAAAAGTATGTGTTTGTGGGAGAAAGGAATTGGCAAAACGATCAGGGAAAGAGAAGGTCCGCAAAATAACAATTCACTTAGGGTATATTACACTAACAGTAGAAGTCTAAGAAATAAAATTAACGAATTAAATGCTCTTGTCTGCACAGAAAAAATAGATATTATTGCACTTACCGAAACGTGGATGAATGTAGAAAATAGAGAACTATTAGCTGAATATCAAATATATGGATTTAAACTATTTCACACAGATAGATATATTAGACGAGGAGGTGGAGTAGCCATATATGTTAGGGACAATTTGAAATGTAGTCTCAAAGAGGGAATCAAAACAGAGCCACACACAGAAACTATTTGGATAGAATTAAACGAAAAAGCTAATAATATTATAATAGGAGTAATATATAGGCCACCAAATTTAGACAGAATGGAAGCAAAGCATCTATGGGATGAAATATCTAGAGCATCTAGATCTAACAGTATTTATGTCATGGGTGACTTTAATTTTAGCGGAATAAACTGGTTGAACAAAACAGGGAATAGTGAAGCAGAAGATTTTCTAGAATTAATTGACGATTGCTTTCTTACGCAACACATTAAGGAACCAACACGGGAAAATAATATTTTAGATTTAGTGTTAACTAACAGGGAAACGCAAATTAATGACATCGAAATAGGGAGTGAGCTAGGGAGCAGTGATCACAAAGAAATCAGATTTAGCATAGAATGGAATAGACCAGTAGGAGAAAATTCTGTTAAAGTGCCAGATTTTCGAAAAGCTGATTTTAATAGCCTAAGAAATTTTTTGGGTCAAATTGATTGGAAACTCTTGGGTATGGGGTGTGGGCCGGTCTTGGAGCGAGACATGAACCCAGCGATAGGTGACTTAAATGGGGATTTCGATGTGGATTCAATATATAACTTATTTAAGAATATTCTAAACAAAGCACAGGAACGTAGTATACCATACAAATTGAATAGATCGAATACTAATGACCCAAAGTGGATAACAAAGAATTTGAAAAACCTTATAGGTAAAAAGAGAGCTTGGTACAAAAGGATTAAAAATGGGGAGGTCACTTTAGAACAGGAATTCGTACAACTGGTTAGAAATGTTAAAAAAGAGATAAGGAAAGCAAAAAGAAACTATGAAGTTCGCATAGCAGGGCAAGCAAAGACAAATCCTAAAGGGTTTTTTCAGTTATATCGTACCAAGACTAGGGAAAGGATAGGTCCATTAAAAACTGAGACAGGTCAAATAACAGATAGTGATGAAGAGATGAGTAGTATTTTTAATAAATATTTTGTATCTGTATTTACTAAAGAGGAACTTAACAATATGCCTTCAGCCGAACAAGTCTATGTGGGTGGGGACGAGGACAGGTTGACGAGTTTAGCAGTTACCAGGGAGGATGTTCTTAAACAAATAGTAAAACTCAAACCAAACAAATCCCCAGGGCCGGATGAAGTGTTTGCCAGGGTGCTTAAAGAATGCAAAGAGGAGCTTTGTGACCCACTGTCAACCATATTTAATAAATCAATAGAGTCAGGCAGAGTGCCAGAGCTTTGGAAAGTTGCTAATGTGATACCAGTTTTTAAGAAAGGAGATAGATCACTTGCGTCTAACTATCGACCAATTAGCCTAACGTCTATTGTGGGAAAGTTACTCGAATCTATAATAGCAAATAAAATTCGTCTTCATCTTGAAAAACATAAATTAATAATTGAGTCGCAATATGGTTTTATAAATGGCCGTTCATGTTTAACAAATTTGTTATCTTTTTATTCTAGCATTGTTGAGGCAGTTGATAGTGGTAAGGATTGCGATGTTGTATACCTTGACTTTAGCAAAGCTTTTGATACAGTGCCACATGAAAGACTGATTAAAAAGATAGAGTCTCATGGTATTGGGGGTGCTATATTAAGCTGGATTAGGGCATGGCTATACCAAAGAAAACAGAGAGTTAGTATAAATGGAATCAAGTCAGAGTGGGAAAATGTTGTAAGTGGAGTGCCTCAAGGCTCTGTCCTGGGACCTCTGTTGTTTATAATTTATATAAATGATTTAGATTCAGGTTTGAGTAGCAACATTTGCAAATTTGCCGATGATACGAAAATCGGTAGGGAAATTAATTCGGAGGAGGACTCACTATCACTTCAAGTTGATCTAGATAGGGTTTTGAAATGGTCAAAGGATTGGCAGATGCAGTTTAATGCTGATAAATGTAAAGGTCTGAGGTTAGGTAATGATGATAGAGTTACAAGATACGAGCTAGATGGTGTTGTGATTGCGAAGTCGGATTGCGAAAGGGATCTGGGAGTTATGATTAGTAAGAATTTAAAACAAAAGGATCAATGCATAAATGTTCGTAATAAGGCAAATCGGACACTTGGATTTATTAATCGCAGCGTTAGTAACAAGACACCTGGTGTGGTTCTCAAGCTATATCTTGCTCTAGTTAGGCCCCATTTAGATTATGCAGTTCAGTTTTGGTCGCCATATTATAGAATGGATATAAATTCACTTGAACGTGTCCAGCGTAGGATGACTAAGTTAATTCCCCAAATTAGAAATCTTTCATATGAAGAAAGATTAACAAAGCTTAAGTTGCATTCACTGGAAAGGCGAAGAGTTAGGGGTGACATGATAGAGGTTTACAAGTGGATGAATGGACATAACCGGGGGGATATTAGTAGGGTATTAAAAGTATCAACACAGGACAGAACACGAAACAATGGGTATAAATTGGATAAGTTTAGATTTAGGAAAGACTTGGGTAAATACTGGTTCAGTAACAGGGTTGTTGATTTGTGGAACCAATTGCCGCGTAACATTGTGGAGGTGGTGTGGGAACCGACCTGTGAGATTTATATTTATTTAATTTATATGAATTTATATTTACGTTAATTTATATACTTCGATAGCAATTTGTATAATGATAAGTGGACTGTATTTCTGCAATAATCTCATAATCTCACAAATCGATCCTCTACACATTAGGGGGGTTTATATTTATATGTATGCAGCCAATCAAACTACAGTAACTACATACATTGAAGAGGTTCCTTATCTTATAGTACAGCAGGTTAGTCCACCAGGTATAACTAGGGTGTAGACACCAAATTATCCTCTTTGAGGTAGCTTCCATATCACCCAGTAACTGGTGCACAAATCTTGCATCCTCGTCTTGACCTGTCAAAAGTGCGCTAGCTGTGAAGCCAGATACCTATATATGACAAGTATATCAGAGAAAACAGTACATGGAACATGAAGACCTGGCTTAATTACCTTTAGTATGAGGCGATTTCGCGTTCTAACCGGGTCACCCTATATAATGACATTAATGGCCACTAATGATAGATAATGGGTTTCGGAAAGAACACTTAACTTGATTTGTTGACAGCGTGTTGACAGATGGTACACCTTTGGTATCCATAACACTACGTCCAAGTAAAATTAACAGGAGCCGAATTTGCTCCCGTGTGAGCCTCTGGTCTCTATATAAACAATAATGGCTGCCCTCCTTCCTCCACTCTGACGCCTGGCTTACATTGTCCAGATTTCAGAACGTGATAGAAGGGTCACATTTACTCTACTTTAATATTGATAATTAAGTTAATTTATATAAGATGTTTTTATGATGGTAAAGTCCAAAGACTTATGTATTTAAGAATAATTCCCAGCAGAATAGCTGGTGAATTATAATAGTATGTGGTGATGATATCCCGTTTTCTATAGACGGTAATTCCACTACAAGTTACGTTTTCTATGGGTAACTTGTTGGTAATACAGCAGCACTTATTATCTGTCTGATTATTAAATGGTGTCGGATTTTCCGACATAATTCCCCAGGGGGCTGCTCACGGGTCGAAGTCCTCTTTAGAACAGACGAACACCGATACTCCTCCTTCGAATTATTACATTAATTTGATGTTAGTAGTTAGTAATCACACATTTGTGTGTCTGTTCGTACAGGACGGATGTCCCGTACTAGAGTTGCAGGGGTTAGAAGTCTAATGCAATTTCATTTCCCTGTCAACTCTTGAAAGGCTAATATTCAAGCCTTATTACATATTATTTAACCCAGAAGACTGGATGTGATCAAGTACTACAGTCAAGTATGATTCAGGGACTGCAGTGAGATCAGTGACATCAGATATAACTTGAAGTTTGTTCAGGTAACTGGTCACTGATATATAAACACTGAGGCCCATGGAATACATCTTGATTAAATAATAAATGTATCAAATCAGTCATCAGATTTATTAGGGTTTAATTTAGTTAATTGATTCAGAAGATTGAATAGCTCATCATTAAAGTAAAGTATGGTTCTGAGACTGCAGTGGGTTCAGTGACATTGGTCGCAGTGACTTGTAGCTGTTTTAGGCTACTGTTCACTGATTTGCCACTGAGGCCTCATGAACTCATCTTCAGCTTTAAATGATGATACTAACATCAACCTCTGTTACTATAGTCAGCTGTAATCTCCTTAGTATAATGCTACTGGAGAAATATAATCAGCTGACAAATTTAGATTTCTACTGGTATTGTTTATCTGCAGGCATAGGTCTCCTCAGGCTTGATACTGGGCCTGAGATTAATTTACCTCCTGCAGAGTTTAACATGGTTATACCCTGATATTTAGTAGGGCTACCGATGAATCGATGGCAATAGTCTGTCCCTACAAGGAGACCGAAGTCGGTGAGGTGATCAGACTTAATATTATCTGCCAATTTTATTCCTCTATTTCTCAGGAATTTGGCTGTTGCTCTCAGACCTTGAACTTGTAGGTCTACTGGTATTTTGTCCACCACAATGGCTTGTACTCGACAGACGTACCTGCCTAAGCGTACTGATGGTTGTACCACCTGGTAGACTTGAGGTCCTGCATCTGTTACAAACCCTGAGATGTTGAATGACATCTGGGCTACAGGCCTTAATTGTAATTCATCTGCCAACCTTTTAGTGATGTATGTTCTTTGGGATCCTTGGTCAAACAACCCACGGGTATGGACCTTGGCCCTCTTATTCAGGATGGTAATTTGGGCAGTAGGCAAAGTCGTATTACCTTTAGACTTTGCCGATTGGACACTCTTTGTTGGTTGCACCTTGCAGTACTGTACTGTGGTGGGAATGCTATCTTCCACCTTGGGGTTTGGAGACGTTGTTTTGGTGTCTCTGCACAATGCTGCATGGTGCTGACCTTTGTTACACCTATTACAGGTGTGTAATTGGGTATCACAGTCGTTGATGTTATGTTTCCTGAGGCACCTCGTGCAATGTTGCAAATCTTTGAGTCGCTCAACACGGGCGTCACTATCAGGAAAATTAGGGCAGTGGTACATTGAATGTTTCTCATTGCAGAACAAACATGTTCCATAGCTTCCAGTACCCTTTGGTGTCACGTTCTTGGATGACACAGTAACTATAGGCTTGGAGGGTCCCACTGCATATACGCCCACACTGCCACTGTTCCACTTTGGTGTTGAATTATATTGTCTAGATTGATTTGGAGTACCTTTGGTACTCTGTGGTTTACTATTATTAGTTTCTGAGGGTTTACTTGGTGGTTTTAATTTGTCATGTGTTCGTAATTGATGAACTACTGACTTTAGACCTTCAGATATTTCATTCATAGATAAGATGCTTTTATTGTAATGAGCACTCATTTGTCTCAATATGTCCCTAGGTATTTTCTCCTGGACAATTATTTTCAAGACCCACTCAGCCCCGTTTGTATCTGCTGTCAGGCTGAGGGCATTGATCAATGATTCTACCTCCAGCTTGAAGACTTGGAGTGAATCAGCTGAAGCCTCCGGTGGGGGTAAATGCAACAGCTCATGAACTAAATGTGATGTTCTTACTTCTGGATCAGCATAATTATCCTTGAGGAGTTTTACTGCCAGATCATAGCCGTCATTAGTTAATCTCAGATGGGATACTACTGTTTTAGCCTCACCTGATAATTGGCCTTGCAAATAAGAGAATTTACTACTCTTTGGTAAAGATTGTTTTGAGTCTACAAGGTCAACGAATTTGTTCCAAAATTCGTCCCAATCTTCCTCATCTTTTCCTGAGAAAGTGGGTAAATTAATTGGAGGGAGTCGAGCTTCTGCTTGACTCGTATTAGATGCAACTGTTGTTGTTGTTGCTGTTGCCTTGTTCTGGGCAATTAATTTGACATAAGGCTGTAACGTGGCCTGAGTGTGATCTTCATAATTCGCAAGATCAACCATAATGTCGTCTATTTCTGTTTCTGATAAATTGGTGTTGGCAAGTTCAGCCACATATGTTGCTATTTGACATTTGATTTGCTCAAATTTACCTGCAGCTGCTTGATAATAGCTTTCCAGGTCAGCATAATCAACTTGAGATTGTTGTGACAAATCTTCACATTTCTTGATCTGTCTTGTTAAGTGGCCTTTAAGACCTGCAAGGGTTCTTTTCATTCTCCCTGCATTATCCATACTGGCTCGTTGGTGAAGCCTTGTGGGACTTGTGCTTGGGCTGCTCATAATACTGAACAAACACTAATGGTAGCCTAGGGTAAATTCTGCACTCACTAGGCAATAATCCTACCTCTACTAGAGGTTAGCACTTAAAATTAATACACATTATATATATACAATCATACACACTAATGATTTGAGTGATAAACCAGTGTCACTGGAAGTACCTTTAGGTTAGCTCTTCTATATCACCCTAGGATGGTAGAGACACTAATTAATCACTCAAAGGTGTAATGATCATAAGTAAATTATTATATATACACAACTCAACTCGAGTTGATAAAAATTACACCCAAAATAGGGTCTGGACCATTCATTAATGGTGTTAGGTTGATCAATATAGTACAACTGACTATGGTAATAATGGGACTAGGATGAACGATAATAGTTCAACTAGTCAATGGTTTTATCCTACCCTGTTGTGGGTTGGCAATTAGTAAATATTATACTGTGATCACTAGTGCAATATATTAAATAATTCTCTATTTTGGAGAAATAATATACACAATTATTGATAATAGCCTCTTAATTAGCCTCTATGAAACTTCTAATATTATCAAGAAGTATTAAATATTATTAGTGACCTCGCGAAATAAACTCCACAAAATTCGTAGATAATCTCTCGCGAAATGTAACACCACGAAATCCGTGAACAATCTCGCGAAGACACAGTCACTAATTTGGCTGGATTCTATATTAGCGCTGTCATTTCACGAAATAACACGCCACCAAATATCTGTGGGTGTGCATGAAACCGCTGACGAAGCTGAACTGGGCTGAGGGAGGCTCCTGAGCTCCCTCGAGGCTACGCTGCCGTCTTTGACTGGCTGGCCTTTGTTTAAATAACACTGCACTAGTATATTTAATGAATCCACTGGTTTGGTTAACTGGTTCATCCGGTACTAAGATGACCAAATGTGGGTTCATAGGATCAAATAATCCGTCATCCGGTTCGAAGATGACCAATTAATGTGGGAACCGACCTGTGAGATTTATATTTATTTAATTTATATGAATTTATATTTACGTTAATTTATATACTTCGATAGCAATTTGTATAATGATAAGTGGACTGTATTTCTGCAATAATCTCATAATCTCACAAATCGATCCTCTACACATTAGGGGGGTTTATATTTATATGTATGCAGCCAATCAAACTACAGTAACTACATACATTGAAGAGGTTCCTTATCTTATAGTACAGCAGGTTAGTCCACCAGGTATAACTAGGGTGTAGACACCAAATTATCCTCTTTGAGGTAGCTTCCATATCACCCAGTAACTGGTGCACAAATCTTGCATCCTCGTCTTGACCTGTCAAAAGTGCGCTAGCTGTGAAGCCAGATACCTATATATGACAAGTATATCAGAGAAAACAGTACATGGAACATGAAGACCTGGCTTAATTACCTTTAGTATGAGGCGATTTCGCGTTCTAACCGGGTCACCCTATATAATGACATTAATGGCCACTAATGATAGATAATGGGTTTCGGAAAGAACACTTAACTTGATTTGTTGACAGCGTGTTGACAGATGGTACACCTTTGGTATCCATAACACTACGTCCAAGTAAAATTAACAGGAGCCGAATTTGCTCCCGTGTGAGCCTCTGGTCTCTATATAAACAATAATGGCTGCCCTCCTTCCTCCACTCTGACGCCTGGCTTACATTGTCCAGATTTCAGAACGTGATAGAAGGGTCACATTTACTCTACTTTAATATTGATAATTAAGTTAATTTATATAAGATGTTTTTATGATGGTAAAGTCCAAAGACTTATGTATTTAAGAATAATTCCCAGCAGAATAGCTGGTGAATTATAATAGTATGTGGTGATGATATCCCGTTTTCTATAGACGGTAATTCCACTACAAATTACGTTTTCTATGGGTAACTTGTTGGTAATACAGCAGCACTTATTATCTGTCTGATTATTAAATGGTGTCGGATTTTCCGACAGGTGGGGTCCCTCGATTGTTTCAAGCACGGGTTGGACATGTATATGAGTGGGATTGGGTGGTTATAGAATAGGAGCTGCCTCGTATGGGCCAATAGGCCTTCTGCAGGTTCCTTTGTTCTTATGTTCTTATGTTCTTAAGCTAAATCAGCATACGTCCTTGGGTGACATCTGGAGGCAGATCAACAAGGCCAAAGGAAAATCGCCTCCTGCTCCGCCGCACCATGTTCATCCAGAGCAAGAAGCAGAAAGACTAGCAAATCTATTTGCTTCAAGAGCCAGTTCCACTCAACTTCCTCAAGCAACTCTGACTCACCAACAAAGACTTCAAGCAGCAAGATGGAAAAAAATAGATGATGCTTTAGCCTTACCTGACGAACTAGACCAACCTTTCAATCCTAAAAATACAGCTCCAGGCGAGGACAAAATCACTTACAACATGCTAGCCAAGCTAGGAGAAAAGGGTCCCATTCAAACTATCACTAATAGAGTAACCTCATTCATCTTTGCCAACATACAAGGACTGAAAACAAGAACAAACAACAAAGTACAGTCCATAAATGGCCTCCTCACGGAGTTAAATGCAGTATTTGGAGCTTTCACAGAAACCCATGCAGGGGAATTGTTGGACAGTGAGATCTGGATTCCAGGATATAACCTATACAGGTGTGATAGGAAAATTAGGTCACATGGAGGAGTGGGTCTGTATATTAGGGAAGACCTTGTATGCTCGGAGCTCCTAAACGTTACAAATGAGGTGGTAGAGGTACTGGGATTAAAAATAGAGAAAATAAATTTAGTGATTATACTAATATACAAACCGCCAGATGCAACGGCTGAGGAATTCACAGAACAGATAAGCAAAATAGAGAATAGCCTTGATAATTTGGAGAACCCGATACCTGATATTATTTTCCTAGGTGACTTCAACTTGCCTAGTCTCAGGTGGAAAATAGCAAACAATAATATTATACCAGGAAATCTATCAGGACCTAACCAACCACAGATTAGAGAACTACTTAGATTCTGTGACAAATTTTCACTCAATCAGCAGATATCGGAGCCAACGAGAAATGAAAATATTCTAGATCTGGTCTTTACGAACAATGAAGACATTATCAGAGACATTACGATATCAGATACCACATACTCAGATCACAAACTCATTGAAGTGCAAACGACCATCAATACTCAGAATAGACCTAAAACGTTGATAAAGCGAGAGGGGCTATTCAGTAAATTCAATTTTAATAATAAAAGGATAGACTGGGAGATAATAAACAGGGAACTTACAAACATTCCATGGGGAACTGTTCTAAATAATACAAGTCCTACAGAAGGAATAGAAAAACTTACTTCAGAAGCGTATCAAGTCTGTCTGAAACATGTTCCTTTGAGGAAAGCCAGAAAGAGATCTAACGTAGAAAGAGAACGCAGACGACACTATAAACGCAGGAAAAAAATAACGGAACTGCTTATGCAGACACGAATTTCCCGTCAAAGAAGGAATAATTTAAATAGGGAGATTGAAGAAATCGAGCGGAAATTGAAACACTCATATGAAACTGAAGAAAGGCAGTTAGAACAGAAAGCAATTCAGGAAATAAAGAAAAATCCAAAATATTTCTTCTCATATGCGAAATCAAAAGCAAAAACCACTGCCAGTATTGGACCTATTCGTACAAGTGAAGGTTCATACACGGAGGATGACAAAGAAATTAGTGAAATCCTAAAAAAGCAGTATGAGGACATGTTTAGCACTCCAATAAACAACATGAAGGTGGAAGATCCAGACAATTTCTTTATGCGGGATATTCAAACCCCTGTAAATATAACTGATATAAACACGAGCGCACTAAATTTTGAAAAAGAAATTGAAAACATGCCCATGCACTCGGCCCCAGGTCCAGACTCATGGAATTCAATATTTATAAAGAAATGCAAAGTGCCGGTAGCACAGGCACTCAGTATAGTGTGGAGGAAGAGCTTGGACATGGGGGAGATACCAGATGCACTTAAAGTAGCAGACATAGCCCCTCTACACAAGGGAGGGAGCAAAGCATTGGCAAAAAATTATAGACCAGTTGCACTAACATCGCACATCATAAAAGTATTTGAGAGAGTGATTAGGAGTCAGGTCACCAATTTCATGGAGACCAATGACCTTCATAACCCAGGCAACATGGATTTCGAGCGGGAAGATCGTGCCTCTCACAGCTACTTGAGCACTACGACAAAGTCACTGAGGCATTAGAAGAGAAACAGAATGCTGATGTGATATACACGGACTTCGCAAAGGCCTTCGATAAATGTGACCATGGCGTGATAGCACACAAAATGAAGTCAATGGGAATAACCGGTAAAGTAGGACGCTGGATACTCAGTTTTCTGTCAAACAGGACTCAGCGAGTAACGGTCAACCATATAAAATCTAGTCCAAGTGCAGTGAAAAGCTCTGTACCTCAGGGTACAGTCCTTGCACCACTGCATTTCCTTATTCTCATATCAGATATAGACAAAAATACAAGTCACAGCTTCGTATCATCCTTTGCAGATGACACAAAAATCAGTATGAAAATTACCTCGGCTGAGGACATTGAAAAACTTCAAGCTGATATTAATAAAGTTTTCGACTGGGCATCAGAAAATAACATGATGTTTAACAGTGATAAATTCCAGGTACTCAGGTACGGTAAAAATGAGGACCTTAAACATAATACAGAGTACAAAACACAATCAAATGTACCCATAGTAGGAAAACAGCATGTAAAGGATTTGGGAATAATAATGTCTGACGACCTAACGTTTAAGGAGCATAACCAAGCAAATATTGCGACAGCCAGAAAAATGATAGGATGGATTACGAGAACTTTCAAATCCAGGGATCCCATCACAATGGTTGTACTCTTCAAGGCACTTGTGTTGTCCCGTTTTGAGTACTGCTCAGTACTCACTTCCCCCTTCAAAGCAGGAGAGATTGCTGAAATAGAGGGAATACAGAGAACATATACGGCACGCATAGACGCAATAAAGCACCTAAATTATTGGGATCGTCTCAAAGCCCTCCAAATGTACTCACTAGAAAGAAGACGAGAAAGATATCAAATAATATACACCTGGAAGATACTGGAGGGCCAAGTACCAAATCTACACAGTAAAATAACAACGTACTGGAGTGAACGACATGGAAGAAAATGTAGAATAGAACCAATGTAGAGCAGAGGTGCCATAGGCACAATCAGAGAACACTGTATAAACATCAGAGGTCCGCGGTTGTTCAACGTCCTCCCAGCAAGCATAAGAAATATTGCCGGAACAACCGTGGACATTTTCAAGAGGAAACTAGATTTATTCCTCCAAGGAGTGCCGGACCAACCGGGCTGTGGTGGGTATGTGGGCCTGCGGGCCGCTCCAAGCAACAGCCTGGTGGACCAAACTCTCACAAGTCGAGCCTGGCCTCGGGCCGGGCTTGGGGAGTAGAAGAACTCCCAGAACCCCATCAACCAGGTATCAACCAGGTATCAACCAGGGTGAAGAAGCCTTCTTAAATCTCATCAACAGAGTTTGGGTGACAAGAACCCGACCACTCTCTTGGAACAGTGCAATTATTAGTTCCCATTCCAAAACCTAAAGATCCAGGAAATCCAAGACCCATCTCATTAACAAGCTGTCTGGCCAAAACTGCAGAAAGAATGGCCCTTAATCGAATTGAATGGAAAGCCAATCCACTACACCAAAATATGTTTGCTTACAGAAAAGGTGTTGGAACCACAGAATGCCTTACCTCCCTCCTGGATAAAATTAATGACAAACCTGGAATCCTTATTTTTCTAGACCTTGAAAAAGCCTTCGAGTTAGCCAGTGCTCCAGCTACACTGTGCTGCCTTGTGGATAAGGAAATCAAAGGACACGCTCTTGCTTTTGCCAAAGGAAGCCTGCTTAACCGAGAAGCTAAAGTCAAATTCCAAGGAAAAACATCGACCTCAAAGAGGCTGGAAAATGGAACTCCGCAGGGAGGAATACTAAGCCCCTTCCTCTTCAACTGTCTCATGGAACAATTCATGAAGCTCAAGCTACCAAAAGCCAAACTTCTTAACTATGCAGACGAATTTGTGGTCATCATCAAGGGCAAAGGTGCAAAGAACCATGCACAAAAATGCCTAGATATTATCAGCAGGGAAGCGGAACGCATAGCAGTGAAAATAAACAGCAATAAAACAAAAGCAATGGCCGTTAAAATGAGAACTCAAGGCATCAGACTGGCAATACAAGGACAAGAAATTGAGTGGGTTACCTCTTTTCAATACTTAGGAGTCATAATAGACAACCAGTTGAAATTCACTCAAGAAATTGAATATCTTCGGCAACGCTGTAAAGTCAGAAACTCAGCTTTGCGCTCTCTGACCAGTGCACCTCTGTTGTTTATAATATATATAAATGATTTAGATTCAGGTTTGAGTAGCAACATTTGCAAATTTGCCGATGATACGAAAATCGGTAGGGAAATGAATTCGGAGGAGGACTCACTATCACTTCAAGTTGATCTAGATAGGGTTTTGAAATGGTCAAAGGATTGGCAGATTTGGACTTTCTGCGGGAGGAGGTGCGTCAGCTCAAAAAACAACGAGAAGTAACGAAGGAGGAGACCAGCAGTAAAGGGACCTCGTCTTGGAGAGTTGTGAAAGACAGGGGCCTTAAGAAGACTTTGATAAAGCCGCCTTCAAACGCCATAGCAACTTCTAATTCATTTGACGTTTTGGAGGACGAGTGCTGTGGAGAGACTGTGGATCGCGCAAAAGGGAAAGCAACGAAGAGAAAGGAAGCGCAGGCCCCTCAGAAAGTAAAGGAAGTACCTAAGCAAACATTAGTTGTGGGAGATTCCCAGATAAGGTATTTGGATAGAACGTTTTGTGCTAGAGATAGGGGGAACAGGTTAAGGGTTTGCTATCCCGGAGCTGGCATTGGTGATATTATAAACAACATGAATGATATTATGGCTGGTAATGGGAACAATCCCATTATTTGCATTAGCGTGGGAGGAAATGATGTTGGTCGAGTTAGGAGTGAGGAACTGATTCAGAGGTATAAAACTGCCATAGAGTTAGTTAGGAGCAAGGGAGGAATCCCGATCATATGTGGCATTCTTCCAAGAAAGGGAGTGGGAAATGAATGGATATCGAGGGCACTTGGTGTCAATTGCCGGCTGGAAAGATATTGCAAATCAAATGCAATATCTTTCATAGACAACTGGGAACACTTCTATGAAATGAAATGTATGCTCGTGATGGGGTGCATCTATCGAGAGCTGGGGTTGTTGCTGTTGCGAACTCGTTAGAAGTGGTTAGAGGTGTTTGTTTGGGTTTAAACTGTTAGTAGATAGAGGTATGGGAATTGATTTGGAGGAAGGAGGTAATAAAAGTATGTGTTTGTGGGAGAAAGGAATTGGCAAAACGATCAGGGAAAGAGAAGGTCCGCAAAATAACAATTCACTTAGGGTATATTACACTAACAGTAGAAGTCTAAGAAATAAAATTAACGAATTAAATGCTCTTGTCTGCACAGAAAAAATAGATATTATTGCACTTACCGAAACGTGGATGAATGTAGAAAATAGAGAACTATTAGCTGAATATCAAATATATGGATTTAAACTATTTCACACAGATAGATATATTAGACGAGGAGGTGGAGTAGCCATATATGTTAGGGACAATTTGAAATGTAGTCTCAAAGAGGGAATCAAAACAGAGCCACACACAGAAACTATTTGGATTGAATTAAACGAAAAAGCTAATAATATTATAATAGGAGTAATATATAGGCCACCAAATTTAGACAGAATGGAAGCAAAGCATCTATGGGATGAAATATCTAGAGCATCTAGATCTAACAGTATTTATGTCATGGGTGACTTTAATTTTAGCGGAATAAACTGGTTGAACAAAACAGGGAATAGTGAAGCAGAAGATTTTCTAGAATTAATTGACGATTGCTTTCTTACGCAACACATTAAGGAACCAACACGGGAAAATAATATTTTAGATTTAGTGTTAACTAACAGGGAAACGCAAATTAATGACATCGAAATAGGGAGTGAGCTAGGGAGCAGTGATCACAAAGAAATCAGATTTAGCATAGAATGGAATAGACCAGTAGGAGAAAATTCTGTTAAAGTGCCAGATTTTCGAAAAGCTGATTTTAATAGCCTAAGAAATTTTTTGGGTCAAATTGATTGGAAAGTCTTGGGTATGGGGTGTGGGCCGGTCTTGGAGCGAGACATGAACCCAGCGATAGGTGACTTAAATGGGGATTTCGATGTGGATTCAATATATAACTTATTTAAGAATATTCTAAACAAAGCACAGGAACGTAGTATACCATACAAATTGAATAGATCGAATACTAATGACCCAAAGTGGATAACAAAGAATTTGAAGAACCTTATAGGTAAAAAGAGAGCTTGGTACAAAACGATTAAAAATGGGGAGGTCACTTTAGAACAGGAATTCGTACAACTGGTTAGAAATGTTAAAAAAGAGATAAGGAAAGCAAAAAGAAACTATGAAGTTCGCATAGCAGGGCAAGCAAAGACAAATCCTAAAGGGTTTTTTCAGTTATATCGTACTAAGACTAGGGAAAGGATAGGTCCATTAAAAACTGAGACAGGTCAAATAACAGATAGTGATGAAGAGATGAGTAGTATTTTTAATAAATATTTTGTATCTGTATTTACTAAACATAAGAACATAAGAACAAAGGTAACTGCAGAAGGCCTATTGGCCCATACGAGGCAGCTCCTATTCTATAACCACCCAATCCCACTCATATACTTGTCCAACCCGTGCTTGAAACAATCGAGGGACCCCACCTCCACAATGTTACGCGGCAATTGGTTCCACAAATCAACAACCCTGTTACTGAACCAGTATTTACCCAAGTCTTTCCTAAATCTAAACTTATCCAATTTATATCCATTGTTTCGTGTTCTGTCCTGTGTTGATACTTTTAATACCCTATTAATATCCCCCCGGTTATGTCCATTCATCCACTTGTAAACCTCTATCATGTCACCCCTAACTCTTCGCCTTTCCAGTGAATGCAACTTAAGCTTTGTTAATCTTTCTTCATATGAAAGATTTCTAATTTGGGGAATTAACTTAGTCATCCTACGCTGGACACGTTCAAGTGAATTTATATCCATTCTATAATATGGCGACCAAAACTGGACTGCATAATCTAAATGGGGCCTAACTAGAGCAAGATATAGCTTGAGAACCACACCAGGTGTCTTGTTACTAACGCTGCGATTAATAAATCCAAGTGTCCGATTTGCCTTATTACGAACATTTATGCATTGATCCTTTTGTTTTAAATTCTTACTAATCATAACTCCCAGATCCCTTTCGCAATCCGACTTAAAGAGGAACTTAACAATATGCCTTCAGCCGAACAAGTCTATGTGGGTGGGGACGAGGACAGGTTGACGAGTTTAGCAGTTACCAGGGAGGATGTTCTTAAACAAATAGTAAAACTCAAACCAAACAAATCCCCAGGGCCGGATGAAGTGTTTGCCAGGGTGCTTAAAGAATGCAAAGAGGAGCTTTGTGACCCATTGTCAACCATATTTAATAAATCAATAGAGTCAGGCAGAGTGCCAGAGTTTTGGAAAGTTGCTAATGTGATACCAGTTTTTAAGAAAGGAGATAGATCACTTGCGTCTAACTATCGACCAATTAGCCTAACGTCTATTGTGGGAAAGTTACTCGAATCTATAATAGCAAATAAAATTTGTCTTCATCTTGAAAAACATAAATTAATAATTGAGTCGCAACATGGTTTTATAAATGGCCGTTCATGTTTAACAAATTTGTTATCTTTTTATTCTAGCATTGTTGAGGCAGTTGATAGTGGTAAGGATTGCGATGTTGTATACCTTGACTTTAGCAAAGCTTTTGATACAGTGCCACATGAAAGACTGATTAAAAAAATAGAGTCTCATGGTATTGGGGGTGCTATATTAAGCTGGATTAGGGCATGGCTATACATAAGAACAAAGGTAACTGCAGAAGGCCTATTGGCCCATACGAGGCAGCTCCTATTCTATAACCACCCAATCCCACTCATATACTTGTCCAACCCGTGCTTGAAACAATCGAGGGACCCCACCTCCACAATGTTACGCGGCAATTGGTTCCACAAATCAACAACCCTGTTACTGAACCAGTATTTACCCAAGTCTTTCCTAAATCTAAACTTATCCAATTTATACCCATTGTTTCGTGTTCTGTCCTGTGTTGATACTTTTAATACCCTACTAATATCCCCCCGGTTATGTCCATTCATCCACTTGTAAACCTCTATCATGTCACCCCTAACTCTTCGCCTTTCCAGTGAATGCAACTTAAGCTTTGTTAATCTTTCTTCATATGAAAGATTTCTAATTTGGGGAATTAACTTAGTCATCCTACGCTGGACACGTTCAAGTGAATTTATATCCATTCTATAATATGGCGACCAAAACTGAACTGCATAATCTAAATGGGGCCTAACTAGAGCAAGATATAGCTTGAGAACCACACCAGGTGTCTTGTTACTAACGCTGCGATTAATAAATCCAAGTGTCCGATTTGCCTTATTACGAACATTTATGCATTGATCCTTTTGTTTTAAATTCTTACTAATCATAACTCCCAGATCCCTTTCGCAATCCGACTTCGCAATCACAACACCATCTAGCTCGTATCTTGTAACTCTATCATCATTACCTAACCTCAGAACTTTACATTTATCAGCATTAAACTGCATCTGCCAATCCTTTGACCATTTCAAAACCCTATCTAGATCAACTTGAAGTGATAGTGAGTCCTCCTCCGAATTAATTTCCCTACCGATTTTCGTATCATCGGCAAATTTGCAAATGTTGCTACTCAAACCTGAATCTAAATCATTTATATAAATTATAAACAACAGAGGTCCCAGGACAGAGCCTTGAGGCACTCCACTTACAACATTTTCCCACTCTGACTTGATTCCATTTATACTAACTCTCTGTTTCCTTTGGTATAGCCATGCCCTAATCCAGCTTAATATAGCACCCCCAATACCATGAGACTCTATCTTTTTAATCAGTCTTTCATGTGGCACTGTATCAAAAGCTTTGCTAAAGTCAAGGTATACAACATCGCAATCCTTACCACTATCAACTGCCTCAACAATGCTAGAATAAAAAGATAACAAATTTGTTAAACATGAACGGCCATTTATAAAACCATGTTGCGACTCAATTATTAATTTATGTTTTTCAAGATGAAGACGAATTTTATTTGCTATTATAGATTCGAGTAACTTTCCCACAATAGACGTTAGGCTAATTGGTCGATAGTTAGACGCAAGTGATCTATCTCCTTTCTTAAAAACTGGTATCACATTAGCAACTTTCCAAAACTCTGGCACTCTGCCTGACTCTATTGATTTATTAAATATGGTTGACAGTGGGTCACAAAGCTCCTCTTTGCTTCTTTAAGCACCCTGGCAAACACTTCATCCGGCCCTGGGGATTTGTTTGGTTTGAGTTTTACTATTTGTTTAAGAACATCCTCCCTGGTAACTGCTAAACTCGTCAACCTGTCCTCGTCCCCACCCACATAGACTTGTTCGGCTGAAGGCATATTGTTAAGTTCCTCTTTAGTAAATACAGATACAAAATATTTATTAAAAATACTACTCATCTCTTCATCACTATCTGTTATTTGACCTGTCTCAGTTTTTAATGGACCTATCCTTTCCCTAGTCTTGGTACGATATAACTGAAAAAACCCTTTAGGATTTGTCTTTGCTTGCCCTGCTATGCGAACTTCATAGTTTCTTTTTGCTTTCCTTATCTCTTTTTTAACATTTCTAACCAGTTGTACGAATTCCTGTTCTAAAGTGACCTCCCCATTTTTAATCCTTTTGTACCAAGCTCTCTTTTTACCTATAAGGTTCTTCAAATTCTTTGTTATCCACTTTGGGTCATTAGTATTCGATCTATTCAATTTGTATGGTATACTACGTTCCTGTGCTTTGTTTAGAATATTCTTAAATAAGTTATATATTGAATCCACATCGAAATCCCCATTTAAGTCACCTATCGCTGGGTTCATGTCTCGCTCCAAGACCGGCCCACACCCCATACCCAAGAGTTTCCAATCAATTTGACCCAAAAAATTTCTTAGGCTATTAAAATCAGCTTTTCGAAAATCTGGCACTTTAACAGAATTTTCTCCTACTGGTCTATTCCATTCTATGCTAAATCTGATTTCTTTGTGATCACTGCTCCCTAGCTCACTCCCTATTTCGATGTCATTAATTTGCGTTTCCCTGTTAGTTAACACTAAATCTAAAATATTATTTTCCCGTGTTGGTTCCTTAATGTGTTGCGTAAGAAAGCAATCGTCAATTAATTCTAGAAAATCTTCTGCTTCACTATTCCCTGTTTTGTTCAACCAGTTTATTCCGCTAAAATTAAAGTCACCCATGACATAAATACTGTTAGATCTAGATGCTCTAGATATTTCATCCCATAGATGCTTTGCTTCCATTCTGTCTAAATTTAGTGGCCTATATATTACTCCTATTATAATATTATTAGCTTTTTCGTTTAATTCTATCCAAATAGTTTCTGTGTGTGGCTCTGTTTTGATTCCCTCTTTGGGACTACATTTCAAATTGTCCCTAACATATATGGCTACTCCACCTCCTCGTCTAATATATCTATCTGTGTGAAATAGTTTAAATCCATATATTTGATATTCAGCTAATAGTTCTCTATTTTCTACATTCATCCACGTTTCGGTAAGTGCAATAATATCTATTTTTTCTGTGCAGACAAGAGCATTTAATTCGTTAATTTTATTTCTTATACTTCTACTGTTTGTGTAATATACCCTAAGTGAATTGTTATTTTGCGGACCTTCTCTTTCCCTGATCGTTTTGCCAATTCCTTTCTCCCACAAACACATACTTTTATTACCTCTTTCCTCCAAATCAATTCCCATACCTCTATCTACTAACAGTTTAAACCCAAACAAACACCTCTAACCACTTCTTCTAACGTGTTCGCAACAGCAACAACCCCAGCTCTCGATAGATGCACCCCATCACGAGCATACATTTCATTTCTTCCATAGAAGTGTTCCCAGTTGTCTATGAAAGATATTGCATTTGATTTGCAATATTTTTCCAGCCGGCAATTGACACCAAGTGCCCTCGATATCCATTCATTTCCCACTCCCTTTCTTGGAAGAATGCCACATATGATCGGGATTCCTCCCTTGCTCCTAACTAACTCTATGGCTGTTTTATACCTCTGCATCAGTTCCTCACTCCTAACTCGACCAACATCATTTCCTCCCACGCTAATGCAAATAATGGGATTGTTCCCATTACCAGCCATAATATCATTCATGTTGTTTATAATATCACCAATGCCAACTCCGGGATAGCAAACCCTTAACCTGTTCCCCCTATCTCTAGCACAAAACGTTCTATCCAAATACCTTATCTGGGAATCTCCCACAACTAATGTTTGCTTAGGTACTTCCTTTACTTTCTGAGGGGCCTGCGCTTCCTTTCTCTTCGTTGCTTTCCCTTTTGCGTGATCCACAGTCTCTCCACAGCACTCGTCCTCCAAAACGTCAAATGAATTAGAAGTTGCTATGGCGTTTGAAGGCGGCTTTATCAAAGTCTTCTTAAGGCCCCTGTCTTTCGCAACTCTCCAAGACGAGGTCCCTTTACTACTGGTCTCCTCCTTCGTTACTTCTCGTTGTTCTTTCAGCTGACGCACCTCCTCCCGCAGAAAGTCCAACTCTGTCCTCAGGGCTCCCACTAGGGTCACCAGGTCCTTAACTACAACTTCCATATTGCTATGATAATATAACAACACTCAGGAGCTCCGGTTAACACAACCTCTCACTGTGACTTCACCTGACTGACTGTCATATACCAAAGGAAACAGAGAGTTAGTATAAATGGAATCAAGTCAGAGTGGGAAAATGTTGTAAGTGGAGTGCCTCAAGGCTCTGTCCTGGGACCTCTGTTGTTTATAATATATATAAATGATTTAGATTCAGGTTTGAGTAGCAACATTTGCAAATTTGCCGATGATACGAAAATCGGTAGGGAAATTAATTCGGAGGAGGACTCACTATCACTTCAAGTTGATCTAGATAGGGTTTTGAAATGGTCAAAGGATTGGCAGATGCAGTTTAATGCTGATAAATGAAAAGTTCTGAGGTTAGGTAATGATGATAGAGTTACAAGATACGAGCTAGATGGTGTTGTGATTGCGAAGTCGGATTGCGAAAGGGATCTGGGAGTTATGATTAGTAAGAATTTAAAACAAAAGGATCAATGCATAAATGTTCGTAATAAGGCAAATCGGACACTTGGATTTATTAATCGCAGCGTTAGTAACAAGACACCTGGTGTGGTTTTCAAGCTATATCTTGCTCTAGTTAGGCCCCATTTAGATTATGCAGTTCAGTTTTGGTCGCCATATTATAGAATGGATATAAATTCACTTGAACGTGTCCAGCGTAGGATGACTAAGTTAATTCCCCAAATTAGAAATCTTTCATATGAAGAAAGATTAACAAAGCTTAAGTTGCATTCACTGGAAAGGCGAAGAGTTAGGGGTGACATGATAGAGGTTTACAAGTGGATGAATGGACATAACCGGGGGGATATTAATAGGGTATTAAAAGTATCAACACAGGACAGAACACGAAACAATGGATATAAATTGGATAAGTTTAGATTTAGGAAAGACTTGGGTAAATACTGGTTCAGTAACAGGGTTGTTGATTTGTGGAACCAATTGCCGCGTAACATTGTGGAGGTGGGGTCCCTCGATTGTTTCAAGCACGGGTTGGACAAGTATATGAGTGGGATTGGGTGGTTATAGAATAGGAGCTGCCTCGTATGGGCCAATAGGCCTTCTGCAGTTACCTTTGTTCTTATGTTCTTATGTTCTTATAACAGAGGGGATATTAATAGGGAATTAAAAGTATCAACACAAGACAGAAGTGTTGTTATATTATGTCGAGTGTTGTTATATTATCATAGCAATATGGAAGTTGTAGTGAAGGACCTGGTGACTCTAGTGGGAGCCCTGAGGACAGAGTTGGACTGTCTGCGGGAGGAGGTGCGTCAGCTTAAAAAACAACGAGAAGTAACGAAGGAGGAGACCAGCAGTAAAGGGACCTCGTCTTGGAGAGTTGCGAAAGACAGGGGCCTTAAGAAGACTTTGATAAAGCCGCCTTCAAACGCCATAGCAACTTCAAATTCATTTGACGTTTTGGAGGACGAGTGCTGTGGAGAGACTGTGGATCGCGCAAAAGGGAAAGCAACGAAGAGAAAGGAAGCGCGGGCCCCTCAGAAAGTAAAGGGAGTACCTAAGCAAACATTAGTTGTGGGAGATTCCCAGATAAGGTATTTGGATAGAACGTTTTGTGCTAGAGATAGGGGGAACAGGTTAAGGGTTTGCTATCCCGGAGCTGGCATTGGTGATATTATAAACAACATGAATGATATTATGGCTGGTAATGGGAACAATCCCATTATTTGCATTAGCGTGGGAGGAAATGATGTTGGTCGAGTCAGGAGTGAGGAACTGATTCAGAGGTATAAAACAGCCATAGAGTTAGTTAGGAGCAAGGGAGGAATCCCGATCATATGTGGCATTCTTCCAAGAAAGGGAGTGGGAAATGAATGGATATCGAGGGCACTTGGTGTCAATTGCCGGCTGGAAAGATATTGCAAATCAAATGCAATATCTTTCATAGACAACTGGGAACACTTCTATGGAAGAAATGAAATGTATGCTCGTGATGGGGTGCATCTATCGAGAGCTGGGGTTGTTGCTGTTGCGAACTCGCTAGAAGAAGTGGTTAGAGGTGTTTGTTTGGGTTTAAACTGTTAGTAGATAGAGGTATGGGAATTGATTTGGAGGAAGGAGGTATTAAAAGTATGTGTTTGTGGGAGAAAGGAATTGGCAAAACGATCAGGGAAAGAGAAGGTCCGCAAAATAACAATTCACTTAGGGTATATTACACTAACAGTAGAAGTCTAAGAAATAAAATTAACGAATTAAATGCTCTTGTCTGCACAGAAAAAATAGATATTATTGCACTTACCGAAACGTGGATGAATGTAGAAAATAGAGAACTATTAGCTGAATATCAAATATATGGATTTAAACTATTTCACACAGATAGATATATTAGACGAGGAGGTGGAGTAGCCATATATGTTAGGGATAATTTGAAATGTAGTCTCAAAGAGGGAATCAAAACAGAGCCACACACAGAAACTATTTGGATTGAATTAAACGAAAAAGCTAATAATATTATAATAGGAGTAATATATAGGCCACCAAATTTAGACAGAATGGAAGCAAAGCATCTATGGGATGAAATATCTAGAGCATCTAGATCTAACAGTATTTATGTCATGGGTGACTTTAATTTTAGCGGAATAAACTGGTTGAACAAAACAGGGAATAGTGAAGCAGAAGATTTTCTAGAATTAATTGACGATTGCTTTCTTACGCAACACATTAAGGAACCAACACGGGAAAATAATATTTTAGATTTAGTGTTAACTAACAGGGAAACGCAAATTAATGACATCGAAATAGGGAGTGAGCTAGGGAGCAGTGATCACAAAGAAATCAGATTTAGCATAGAATGGAATAGACCTGTAGGAGAAAATTCTGTTAAAGTGCCAGATTTTCGAAAAGCTGATTTTAATAGCCTAAGAAATTTTTTGGGTCAAATTGATTGGAAAGGCTTGGGTATGGGGTGTGGGCCGGTCTTGGAGCGAGACATGAACCCAGCGATAGGTGACTTAAATGGGGATTTCGATGTGGATTCAATATATAACTTATTTAAGAATATTCTAAACAAAGCACAGGAACGTAGTATACCATACAAATTGAATAGATCGTATACTAATGACCCAAAGTGGATAACAAAGAATTTGAAGAACCTTATAGGTAAAAAGAGAGCTTGGTACAAAAGGATTAAAAATGGGGAGGTCACTTTAGAACAGGAATTCGTACAACTGGTTAGAAATGTTAAAAAAGAGATAAGGAAAGCAAAAAGAAACTATGAAGTTCGCATAGCAGGGCAAGCAAAGACAAATCCTAAAGGGTTTTTTCAGTTATATCGTACTAAGACTAGGGAAAGGATAGGTCCATTAAAAACTGAGACAGGTCAAATAACAGATAGTGATGAAGAGATGAGTAGTATTTTTAATAAATATTTTGTATCTGTATTTACTAAAGAGGAACTTAACAATATGCCTTCAGCCGAACAAGTCTATGTGGGTGGGGACGAGGACAGGTTGACGAGTTTAGCAGTTACCAGGGAGGATGTTCTTAAACAAATAGTAAAACTCAAACCAAACAAATCCCCAGGGCCGGATGAAGTGTTTGCTAGGGTGCTTAAAGAATGCAAAGAGGAGCTTTGTGACCCACTGTCAACCATATTTAATAAATCAATAGAGTCAGGCAGAGTGCCAGAGTTTTGGAAAGTTGCTAATGTGATACCAGTTTTTAAGAAAGGAGATAGATCACTTGCGTCTAACTATCGACCAATTAGCCTAACGTCTATTGTGGGAAAGTTACTCGAATCTATAATAGCAAATAAAATTCGTCTTCATCTTGAAAAACATAAATTAATAATTGAGTCGCAACATGGTTTTATAAATGGCCGTTCATGTTTAACAAATTTGTTATCTTTTTATTCTAGCATTGTTGAGGCAGTTGATAGTGGTAAGGATTGCGATGTTGTATACCTTGACTTTAGCAAAGCTTTTGATACAGTGCCACATGAAAGACTGATTAAAAAAATAGAGTCTCATGGTATTGGGGGTGCTATATTAAGCTGGATTAGGGCATGGCTATACCAAAGGAAACAGAGAGTTAGTATAAATGGAATCAAGTCAGAGTGGGAAAATGTTGTAAGTGGAGTGCCTCAAGGCTCTGTCCTGGGACCTCTGTTGTTTATAATATATATAAATGATTTAGATTCAGGTTTGAGTAGCAACATTTGCAAATTTGCCGATGATACGAAAATCGGTAGGGAAATTAATTCGGAGGAGGACTCACTATCACTTCAAGTTGATCTAGATAGGGTTTTGAAATGGTCAAAGGATTGGCAGATGCAGTTTAATGCTGATAAATGTAAAGTTCTGAGGTTAGGTAATGATGATAGAGTTACAAGATACGAGCTAGATGGTGTTGTGATTGCGAAGTCGGATTGCAAAAGGGATCTGGGAGTTATGATTAGTAAGAATTTAAAACAAAAGGATCAATGCATAAATGTTCGTAATAAGGCAAATCGGACACTTGGATTTATTAATCGCAGCGTTAGTAACAAGACACCTGGTGTGGTTCTCAAGCTATATCTTGCTCTAGTTAGGCCCCATTTAGATTATGCAGTTCAGTTTTGGTCGCCATATTATAGAATGGATATAAATTCACTTGAACGTGTCCAGCGTAGGATGACTAAGTTAATTCCCCAAATTAGAAATCTTTCATATGAAGAAAGATTAACAAAGCTTAAGTTGCATTCACTGGAAAGGCGAAGAGTTAGGGGTGACATGATAGAGGTTTACAAGTGGATGAATGGACTTAACCGGGGGGATATTAATAGGGTATTAAAAGTATCAACACAGGACAGAACACGAAACAATGGATATAAATTGGATAAGTTTAGATTTAGGAAAGACTTGGGTAAATACTGGTTCAGTAACAGGGTTGTTGATTTGTGGAACCAATTGCCGCGTAACATTGTGGAGGTGGGGTCCCTCGATTGTTTCAAGCACGGGTTGGACAAGTATATGAGTGGGATTGGGTGGTTATAGAATAGGAGCTGCCTCGTATGGGCCAATAGGCCTTCTGCAGTTACCTTTGTTCTTATGTTCTTATGTTCTTAGAACACGAAACAATGGGTATAAATTGCATAAGTTTAAATTTAGGAAAGACTTGGGTAAATACAGGTTCAGTAACAGGGTTGTTGATTTGTGGAACCAATTGCCGCATAACATTGTGGAGGTGGGATCCCTCGATTGTTTCAAGCGTGGGTTGGACAAGTATATGAGTGGGATTGGGTGGTTATAAATAGGAGCTGCCTCGTATGGGCCAACAGGCCTTCTGCAGTTGCCTTTGTTCTTATGTTCTTATGTACTCATCTCTTCATCACTGTCTGTTATTTGACCTGTCTCAGGTTTTAATGGACCAATCCTTTCCCTAGTCTTAGTACGATATAACTGAAAAAAAAACCTTTAGGATTTGTCTTTGCTTGCCCTGCTATGCGAACTTCATAGTTTCTTTTTGCTTTCCTTATCTCTTTTTCAACATTTCTAACCAGTTGTACGAATTCCTGTTCTAAAGTGACCTCCCCATTTTTAATCCTTTTGTACCAAGCTCTCTTTTTACCTATAAGGTTCTTCAAATTCTTTGTTATTCACTTTTGGTCATTAGTATTCGATCTATTCAATTTGTATGGTATACTACGTTCCTGTGCTTTGTTTAGAATATTCTGAAATAAGTTATATATTGAATCCACATCGAAATCCCCATTTAAGTCTCCTATCGCTGGGTTCATGTCTCGCTCCAAGACCTGCCCATACCCCATACCCAAGACTTTCCAATCAATTTGACCCAAAAAATTTCTTAGGCTATTAAAATCAGCTTTTCGAAAATCTGGCACTTTAACAGAATTTTCTCCTACAGGTCTATTCCATTCTATGCTAAATCTGATTTCTTTGTGATCACTGTTCCCTACCTCACTCCCTATTTCGATGTCATTAATTTGTGTTTCCTTGTTAGTTAACACTAAATCTAAAATATTATTTTCCCGTGTTGGTACCTTAATGTGTTGCGTAAGAAAGCAATCGTCAATTAATTCTAGAAAATCTTCTGCTTCACTATTCCCTGTTTTGTTCAACCAGTTTATTCCGCTAAAATTAAAGTCACCCATGACATAAATACTGTTAGATCTAGATATTTCATCCCATAGATGCTTTGCTTCCATTCTGTCTAAATTTGGTGGCCTATATATAACTCCTATTATAATATTATTAGCTTTTTCGTTTAATTCTATCCAAATAGTTTCTGTGTGTGGCTCAGTTTTGATTCCCTCTTTGAGACTACATTTCAAATTGTCCCTAACATATATGGCTACTCCACCTCCTCGTCTAATATATCTATTGTGTGAAATAGTTTAAATCCATTTATTTGATATTCAGCTAATAGTTCTCTATTTTCTACATTCATCCACGTTTCGGTAAGTGCAATAATATCTATATTTTTCTGTGCATACAAGAGCATTTAATTCGTTAATTTTTTTTTTTTTTTGAGATATATACAAGAGTTGTTACATTCTTGTACAGCCACTAGTATGCGTAGTACGTAATTTCTTAGACTTCTACTGTTAGTGTAATATACCCTAACTGAATTGTTATTTTGAGGCCCTTCTCTTTCCCTGATCATTTTGCCAATTCCTTTCTCCCACAAACACATACTTTTATTACCTCCTTCCTCCAAATCAATTCCCATACCTCTATCTACTAACAGTTTAAACCCAAACAAACACCTCTAACCACTTCATCCAACGAGTTCACAACAGCAACAACCCCAGCTCTCGATAGATGCACCCCATCACGAGCATACATTTCATTTCTTCCATAGAAGTGTTCCCAGTTGTCTATGAAAGATATTGCATTTGATTTGCAATATCTTTCCAGCCGGCAATTGACACCAATTGCCCTCGACATCTATTCATTTCCCACTCCATTTCTTGGAAGAATGCCACATATGATCGAGATTCCTCCCTTGCTCCTAACTAATTCAATGGCTGTCCTGAATCTCTGTATTAGTTACTCACTCCTAACTCGCCCAACATTATTACACCCTGCACTAATACAAATAATGGGTTTGTTTCCATTTCCCGTCATAATATCATTCATGTTTCTAACAATATCACCAATTCAAGCTCCCGGATAGCAAACCCTTAATCTGTTCCCCCTATCTCTGGCACAAAACGTTCTGTCTAAATACCTCACCTGGGAATCTCCCACAACCAAAATTCGCTTCGATTCTCCCTTTTCCTTTCGAGCAGTTTGAGGGACCTGCGCTTCAATGCTCCTCGTTGCTTTGCCTCCTCTTTGAACAACAGGTTCACCACAGCACTCGTCCTCTAATACGTCAAATGCGTTAAAAGTCCTTAGGTGTAGGCTATTAGTTGTCGGTTTTGCCAAGGTCTTCTTAAGACCCCTGTCTTTCACAACTTGCCAAAACGAGGTCTCCTTATTACTGGTCCCGTCAGTCCTTCTTAATGAGGTCCCGTCAACACTGGCCTCCTCCTTCGTTTCCTCCCGAAGTCTCAGCCGTCGTACCTCCTCCCGCAGGGAATCCATCTCTGCTCTCAGAGCTCCAACCAGACTCACCAAATCCTTCACTAATCCTTCCATTATTGCAATAATAATGTTACTAGAATCGGAGCTCCAGCTAACACAACCTCTCACTGTGACTGCACCTGACTGACGCGTAGAGAGAACCATAGAATGGAAACAAATTTACCAGGATTAGAAAACAGGATGAAACAAAGGATAGCCTCCATAATAGGAAAACTTACTGGAACAACTGCCAGGCTGTCAATCAAAGACAGCATACAGAGATCCTTTCAGAAAAACCTACAGTATAGAACAAGCTCATGGATGGATAATGTGGTCAAGATTTTAGAGAAAATGGACATGAAATGGACCATTAAAAATAAAGGAGAAGATAGACCATATCAACACTTTCGACCGCCTCCTCCATGGGAAGAATCGAATCTAAAGATAATCATTGAAAGATTATCTATAGATTCTTTCTAAAGCCGTCTTAGTCGTCTTTCTAAAGCCGTCTTAGCCGTCGTACCTCCTCCCCCGGGAGGAGGTACGACGGCTAAGACATCGGGAGGAAACGAAGGAGGAGGCCAGTGTTGACGGGACCTCATTAAGAAGGACTGACGAGACCAGTATTAAGAAGACCTCGTCTTGACAAGTTGTGAAAGAAAGGGGTCTTAAGAAGACCTTGGCAAAACCGACAACTAATAGCCTACACCTAAGGACTTTTAATGCATTTGACGTATTAGAGGACGAGTGCTGTGTTGAACCTGTTGTTCAACGAGGTGGCAAAGACAAAGTAACGAGGAGCATTGAAGCGCAGGTCTCTCAAACTGCTCGAAAGGAAAAGGGAGAATCGAAGCGAATTTTGGTTGTGGGAGATTCCCAGGTGAGATATTTAGACAACGTTTTGTGCCAGAGATAGGGGGAACAGATTAAGGGTTTGCTATCCGGGAGCTGGAATTGTTGGAAACATGAATGATATTATGACAGGAAATGGAAACAAACCCATTATTTGTATTAGTGCAGGGGGTAATGATGTTGGACGAGTTAGGAGTGAGGAACTAATACAGAGATTCAGGACAGCCATTGAATTAGTTAGGAGCAAGGGAGGAATCCCGATCATATGTGGCATTCTTCCAAGAAAGGGAGTAGGAAATGAATGGATATCGAGGGCACTTGGTGTCAATAGCCGGCTGGAAAGATATTGCAAATCAAATGCAATATCTTTCATAGACAACTGGGAACACTTCTATGGAAGAAATGAAATGTATGCTCGTGATGGGGTGCATCTATCGAGAGCTGGGGTTGTTGCTGTTGCGAACTCGTTGGAAGAAGTGGTTAGAGGTGTTTGTTTGGGTTTAAACTGTTAGCTGATAGAGGTATGGGAATTGATTTGGAGGAAGGAGATAATAAAAGTACGTGTTTGTAGGAGAAAGGAATTGGCAAAATGATCAGGGAAAGAGAAGGGCCTCAAAATAACAATTCAGTTAGGGTATATTACACTAACAGTAGAAGTCTAAGAAATAAAATTAACGAATTAAATGCTCTTGTCTGCACAGAAAAAATAGATATTATTGCACTTACCGAAACGTGGATGAATGTAGAAAATAGAGAACTATTAGCTGAATATCAAATAAATGGATTTAAACTTTTTCACACAGATAGATATATTAGACGAGGAGGGGGAGTAGCCATATATGTTAGGGACAATTTGAAATGTAGTCTCGAAGAGGGAATCAAAACTGAGCCACACACAGAAACTATTTGGATAGAATTATACGAAAAAGCAAATAATATTATAATAGGAGTTATGTATAGGCCACCAAATTTAGACAGAATGGAAGCAAAGCATCTATGGGATGAAATATCTAGGGCATCTAGATCTAACAGTATTTACGTCATGGGTGACTTTAATTTTAGTGAAATAAACTGGTTGAACAAAACAGGGAATAGTGAAGAAGAAGATTTTCTAGAATTAATTGACGATTGCTTTCTTACGCAACACATTAAGGACCCAACACGGGAAAATAATATTTTAGATTTAGTGTTAACTAACAAGGAAACACAAATTAATGACATCGAAATAGGGAGTGAGCTAGGGAACAGTGATAAGAACATAGAACATTAGAGCAAAGGTAACTGCAGAAGGCCTATTGGCCCATACGAGGCAGCTCCTATTCTATAACCACCCAATCCCACTCATATACTTGTCCAACCCGCGCTTGAAACAATCGAGGGACACCACCTCCACCACGTTACGCGGCAATTGCTTCTACAAATCAACAACCCTGTTACTGAACCAGTATTTACCCAAGTCTTTCCTAAATCTAAACTTATCCAATTTATACCCATTGTTTCGTGTTCTGTCTTGTGTTGATATTTTTAATACCCTATTAATATCCCCCCTGTTATGTCCATTCATCCACTTGTAAACCTCTATCATGACACCCCTAACTCTTCGCCTTTCCAGTGAATGCAACTTAAGCTTTGTTAATCTTTCTTCATATGAAAGATTTCTAATTTGGGGAATTAACTTAGTCATCCTACGTTGGACACGTTCAAGTGAATTTATATCCATTCTATAATACAGCGACCAAAACTGAACTGCATAATCTAAATGGGGCCTAACCAGAGCAAGATATAGCTTAAGAACCACACCAGGTGTCTTGTTACTAACGCTTCGATTAATAAATCCCAGTGTCCTATTCGCCTTATTACGAACATTCATGCATTGATCCTTTTGTTTCAAATTCTTACTAATCATAACTCCCAGATCCCTTTCGCAATCCAACTTCGCAATCTCAACACCATCTAGCTCGTATCTTGTAACTCTATCATCATTTCCTAGCCTCAGAACTTTACATTTATCAGCATTAAACTGCATTTGCCAATCATTTGACCACTTCAAAACCCCATCCAGATAGTCCTCCTCCGAACCAACCTCCCCACCGACCCCCACACCATCGGCAACCTTGCAAATGCTGCCACTCAAACCCGAATCTAAATCACTTATATATATCACAAACAACAGATCACAAAGAAATCAGATTTAGCATAGAATGGAATAGACCTGTAGGAGAAAATTCTGTTAAAGTGCCAGATTTTCGAAAAGCTGATTTTAATAGCCTTAGAAAATTTTTGGGTCAAATTGATTGGAAAGTCTTGGGTATGGGGTGGGGGCCGGTCTTGGAGCGAGACATGAACCCAGCGATAGGTGACGTAAATGGGGATTTCGATATAGATTCAATATATAACTTATTTAAGAATATTCTAAACAAAGCACAGGAACGTAGTATACCATACAAATTGAATAGATCGAATACTAATGACTCAAAGTGGATAACAAAGAATTTGAAGAACCTTATAGGTAAAAAGAGAGCTTGGTACAAAAGGATTAAAAATGGGGAGGTCACTTTAGAACAGGAATTCGTACAACTGGTTAGAAATGTTAAAAAAGAGATAAGGAAAGCAAAAAGAAACTATGAAGTTCGCATAGCAGGGCAAGCAAAGACAAATCCTAAAGGGTTTTTTCAGTTATATCGTACTAAGACTAGGGAAAGGATAGGTCCATTAAAAACTGAGACAGGTCAAATAACAGATAGTGATGAGGAGATGAGTAGTATTTTTAATAAATATTTTGTATCTGTATTTACTAAAGAGGAACTTAACAATATGCCTTCAGCCGAACATAAGAACATAAGAACATAAGAACAAAGGTAACTGCAGAAGGCCTATTGGCCCATACGAGGCAGCTCCTATTCTATAACCACCCAATCCCACTCATATACTTGTCCAACCCGTGCTTGAAACAATCGAGGGACCCCACCTCCACAATGTTACGCGGCAATTGGTTCCACAAATCAACAACCCTGTTACTGAACCAGTATTTACCCAAGTCTTTCCTAAATCTAAACTTATCCAATTTATATCCATTGTTTCGTGTTCTGTCCTGTGTTGATACTTTTAATACCCTATTAATATCCCCCCGGTTATGTCCATTCATCCACTTGTAAACCTCTATCATGTCACCCCTAACTCTTCGCCTTTCCAGTGAATGCAACTTAAGCTTTGTTAATCTTTCGTCATATGAAAGATTTCTAATTTGGGGAATTAACTTAGTCATCCTACGCTGGACACGTTCAAGTGAATTTATATCCATTCTATAATATGGCGACCAAAACTGAACTGCATAATCTAAATGGGGCCTAACTAGAGCAAGATATAGCTTGAGAACCACACCAGGTGTCTTGTTACTAACGCTGCGATTAATAAATCCAAGTGTCCGATTTGCCTTATTACGAACATTTATGCATTGATCCTTTTGTTTTAAATTCTTACTAATCATAACTCCCAGATCCCTTTCGCAATCCGACTTCGCAATCACAACACCATCTAGCTCGTATCTTGTAACTCTATCATCATTACCTAACCTCAGAACTTTACATTTATCAGCATTAAACTGCATCTGCCAATCCTTTGACCATTTCAAAACCCTATCTAGATCAACTTGAAGTGATAGTGAGTCCTCCTCCGAATTAATTTCCCTACCGATTTTCGTATCATCGGCAAATTTGCAAATGTTGCTACTCAAACCTGAATCTAAATCATTTATATATATTATAAACAACAGAGGTCCCAGGACAGAGCCTTGAGGCACTCCACTTACAACACTTTCCCACTCTGACTTGATTCCATTTATACTAACTCTCTGTTTCCTTTGGTATAGCCATGCCCTAATCCAGCTTAATATAGCACCCCCAATACCATGAGACTCTATTTTTTTAATCAGTCTTTCATGTGGCACTGTATCAAAAGCTTTGCTAAAGTCAAGGTATACAACATCGCAATCCTTACCACTATCAACTGCCTCAACAATGCTAGAATAAAAAGATAACAAATTTGTTAAACATGAACGGCCATTTATAAAACCATGTTGCGACTCAATTATTAATTTATGTTTTTCAAGATGAAGACGAATTTTATTTGCTATTATAGATTCGAGTAACTTTCCCACAATAGACGTTAGGCTAATTGGTCGATAGTTAGACGCAAGTGATCTATCTCCTTTCTTAAAAACTGGTATCACATTAGCAACTTTCCAAAACTCTGGCACTCTGCCTGACTCTATTGATTTATTAAATATGGTTGACAGTGGGTCACAAAGCTCCTCTTTGCATTCTTTAAGCACCCTAGCAAACACTTCATCCGGCCCTGGGGATTTGTTTGGTTTGAGTTTTACTATTTGTTTAAGAACATCCTCCCTGGTAACTGCTAAACTCGTCAACCTGTCCTCGTCCCCACCCACATAGACTTGTTCGGCTGAAGGCATATTGTTAAGTTCCTCTTTAGTAAATACAGATACAAAATATTTATTAAAAATACTACTCATCTCTTCATCACTATCTGTTATTTGACCTGTCTCAGTTTTTAATGGACCTATCCTTTCCCTAGTCTTAGTACGATATAACTGAAAAAACCCTTTAGGATTTGTCTTTGCTTGCCCTGCTATGCGAACTTCATAGTTTCTTTTTGCTTTCCTTATCTCTTTTTTAACATTTCTAACCAGTTGTACGAATTCCTGTTCTAAAGTGACCTCCCCATTTTTAATCCTTTTGTACCAAGCTCTCTTTTTACCTATAAGGTTCTTCAAATTCTTTGTTATCCACTTTGGGTCATTAGTATACGATCTATTCAATTTGTATGGTATACTACGTTCCTGTGCTTTGTTTAGAATATTCTTAAATAAGTTATATATTGAATCCACATCGAAATCCCCATTTAAGTCACCTATCGCTGGGTTCATGTCTCGCTCCAAGACCGGCCCACACCCCATACCCAAGCCTTTCCAATCAATTTGACCCAAAAAATTTCTTAGGCTATTAAAATCAGCTTTTCGAAAATCTGGCACTTTAACAGAATTTTCTCCTACTGGTCTATTCCATTCTATGCTAAATCTGATTTCTTTGTGATCACTGCTCCCTAGCTCACTCCCTATTTCGATGTCATTAATTTGCGTTTCCCTGTTAGTTAACACTAAATCTAAAATATTATTTTCCCGTGTTGGTTCCTTAATGTGTTGCGTAAGAAAGCAATCGTCAATTAATTCTAGAAAATCTTCTGCTTCACTATTCCCTGTTTTGTTCAACCAGTTTATTCCGCTAAAATTAAAGTCACCCATGACATAAATACTGTTAGATCTAGATGCTCTAGATATTTCATCCCATAGATGCTTTGCTTCCATTCTGTCTAAATTTGGTGGCCTATATATTACTCCTATTATAATATTATTAGCTTTTTCGTTTAATTCAATCCAAATAGTTTCTGAGTGTGGCTCTGTTTTGATTCCCTCTTTGAGACTACATTTCAAATTGTCCCTAACATATATGGCTACTCCACCTCCTCGTCTAATATATCTATCTGTGTGAAATAGTTTAAATCCATATATTTGATATTCAGCTAATAGTTCTCTATTTTCTACATTCATCCACGTTTCGGTAAGTGCAATAATATCTATTTTTTCTGTGCAGACAAGAGCATTTAATTCGTTAATTTTATTTCTTAGACTTCTACTGTTAGTGTAATATACCCTAAGTGAATTGTTATTTTGCGGACCTTCTCTTTCCCTGATCGTTTTGCCAATTCCTTTCTCCCACAAACACATACTTTTATTACCTCCTTCCTCCAAATCAATTCCCATACCTCTATCTACTAACAGTTTAAACCCAAACAAACACCTCTAACCACTTCTTCTAGCGAGTTCGCAACAGCAACAACCCCAGCTCTCGATAGATGCACCCCATCACGAGCATACATTTCATTTCTTCCATAGAAGTGTTCCCAGTTGTCTATGAAAGATATTGCATTTGATTTGCAATATCTTTCCAGCCGGCAATTGACACCAAGTGCCCTCGATATCCATTCATTTCCCACTCCCTTTCTTGGAAGAATGCCACATATGATCGGGATTCCTCCCTTGCTCCTAACTAACTCTATGGCTGTTTTATACCTCTGAATCAGTTCCTCACTCCTGACTCGACCAACATCATTTCCTCCCACGCTAATGCAAATAATGGGATTGTTCCCATTACCAGCCATAATATCATTCATGTTGTTTATAATATCACCAATGCCAGCTCCGGGATAGCAAACCCTTAACCTGTTCCCCCTATCTCTAGCACAAAACGTTCTATCCAAATACCTTATCTGGGAATCTCCCACAACTAATGTTTGCTTAGGTACTTCCTTTACTTTCTGAGGGGCCTGCGCTTCCTTTCTCTTCGTTGCTTTCCCTTTTGCGCGATCCACAGTCTCTCCACAGCACTCGTCCTCCAAAACGTCAAATGAATTTGAAGTTGCTATGGCGTTTGAAGGCGGCTTTATCAAAGTCTTCTTAAGGCCCCTGTCTTTCGCAACTCTCCAAGACGAGGTCCTTTTACTGCTGGTCTCCTCCTTCGTTACTTCTCGTTGTTTTTTAAGCTGACGCACCTCCTCCCGCAGAGAGTCCAACTCTGTCCTCAGGGCTCCCACTAGAGTCACCAGGTCCTTCACTACAACTTCCATATTGCTATGATCAAGTCTATGTGGGTGGGAACAAGTCTATGTGGGTGGGAACGAGGACAGGTTGACGAGTTTAACAGTTACCAGGGAGGATGTTCTTAAACAAATAGTAAAACTCAAACTAAACAAATCCCCAGGGCCGGATGAAGTGTTTGCCAGGGTGCTTAAAGAATGCAAAGAGGAGCTTTGTGACCCACTGTCAACCATATTTAATAAATCAATAGAGTCAGGCAGAGTGCCAGAGTTTTGGAAAGTTGCTAATGTGATACCAGTTTTTAAGAAAGGAGATAGATCACTTGCGTCTAACTATCGACCAATTAGCCTAACGTCTATTGTGGGAAAGTTACTCGAATCTATAATAGCAAATAAAATTCGTCTTCATCTTGAAAAACATAAATTAATAATTGAGTCGCAAAGTGGTTTTATAAATGGCCGTTCATGTTTAACAAATTTGTTATCTTTTTATTCTAGCATTGTTGAGGCAGTTGAAAGTGGTAAGGTTTGCGATGTTGTGTACCTTGACTTTAGCAAAGCTTTTGATACAGTGCCACATGAAAGACTGATTAAAAAGTTAGAGTCTCATGGTATTAGGGGTGCTATATTAAGCTGGATTAGGGCATGGCTATACCAAAGGAAACAGAGAGTTAGTATAAATGGAGTCAAGTCAGAGTGGGAAAATGTTGTAAGTGGGGTGCCTCAGGGCTCTGTCCTGGGTCCTCTGTTGTTTATAATATATATAAATGATTTTGATTCAGGTTTGAGTAGCAACATTTGCAAATTTGATGATGATACGAAAATCGGTAAAGAAATTAATTCGGAGGAGGACTCACTATCACTTCAAGTTGATCTAGATAGGGTTTTGAAATGGTCGAAGGATTGGCAGATGCAGTTTAATGCTGATAAATGTAAAGTTCTGAGGTTAGGTAATGATGATAGGGTTACAAGATACGAGCTTGATGGTGTTGAGATTGCGAAGTCGAATTGCGAAAGGGATCTGAGAGTTATGATTAGTAAGAATTTAAAACAAAAGGATCAATGCATAAATGTTCGTAATAAGGCAAATCGGACACTTGGATTTATTAATCGCAGCGTTAGTAACAAGACACCTGGTGTGGTTCTCAAGCTATATCTTGCTCTAGTTAGGCCCCATTTAGATTATGCAGTTCAGTTTTGGTCGCCATATTATAGAATGGATATAAATTCACTTGAACGTGTCCAGCGTAGGATGACTAAGTAAATTCCCCAAATTAGAAATCTTTCATATGAAGAAAGAATAACAAAGCTTAAGTTGCATTCGCTGGAAAGGCGAAGAGTTAGGGGTGACATGATAGAGGTTTACAAGTGAGTGAATGGACATAACAAAGGGCATATTAATAGGGTATTAAAAGTATCAACACAAGACAGAACACGAAACAATGGGTATAAATTGGATAAGTTTAGATGTAGGAAAGACTTGGGTAAATACTGGTTCAGTAACAGGGTTGTTGATTTGTGGAACCAATTGCCGCGTAACATTGTGGAGGTGGGATCCCTCGATTGTTTCAAGCGCGGGTTGGACATGTATATGAGTGGGAATGGGGGGTTATAAATAGGAGCTGCCTCGTATGGGCCAACAGGCCTTCTGCAGTTGTCTTTGTTCTTATGTTCTTATTACCAGTTACAAAATCAGCATGTGACCCAAGGAAACTCAAGGAAGTAATAGAGCAACAAATGGAAACTATCTCTAGACCCACAACGACTCACATCTTCACAGACGGATCAGTTGATCAAGAAAAAGGTTCTGCTGGGGCAGCAGTTTACACAACCATCCATGAAGCTTACTGGAGTATGAATAGTGGGTGCTCAACAAGAATTATATGCAAACAGAATTATATGCCCTGAAGGGGGCAATAAACTATACAATTGAGAATAATTTACATGATGTCATCATTCATACAGACTCTAAATCTTCGCTCCAGGCATTGTTATCCAGTCAGCACAGAGATAATATACAACTCCTCACAGAAATTCAACATATAGGAAAAGATGCCCATAATCGAGGGCTGTCAATCACCCTAAATTGGATACCAAGTCACATTGGCATAGATGGTAATGAAAAGGCAGACTCACTAGCAAAAACTGCCACTGCTCTACCTGTTGTACAGGTTCAAATACCTCCAATTTTCTCACAGATAAAGGAGCAAATCAAGAAGAAAATATTCTCAACTATCAAAAGTCGCCACGGAGCCAAAGTAGCGGAAGGAACATAAGAACATAAGAACAAAGGCAACTGCAGAAGGCCTGTTGGCCCATACGAGGCAGCTCCTATTTATAATCACCCAATCCCACTCATATACATGTCCAACCCATGCTTGAAACAATCGAGGGACCCCACCTCCACAATGTTACGCGGCAATTGGTTCCACAAATCAACAACCCTGTTACTGAACCAGTATTTACCCAAGTCTTTCCTAAATCTAAACTTATCCAATTTATACCCATTGTTTCGTCATCTGTCTTGTATTGATACTTTTAATACCCTATTAATATTCCCTTTGTTATGTCCATTCACCCACTTGTAAACCTCTATCATGTCACCCCTAACTCTTCGCCTTTCCAGTGAATGCAACTTAAGCTTTGTTAATCTTTCTTCATATGAAAGATTACTAATTTGAGCAATTAACTTAGTCATCCTACGCTGGACACGTTCAAGTGAATTTATATCCATTCTATAATATGGCGACCAAAACTGAACTGCATAATCTAAATGGGGCCTAACTACAGCAAGATATAGCTTGAGAACCACACCAGGTGTCTTGTTACTAACGCTGCGATTAATAAATCCCAGTGACCGATTTGCCTTATTACGAACATTTATGCACTGATCTTTTTGTTTTAAATTCTTACTAATCATAACTCCCAGATCCCTTTCGCAATTCGACTTCGCAATCTCAACACCATCTAGCTCGTATCTTGTAACCCTATCATCATTACCTAACCTCAGAACTTTACATTTATCAGCATTAAACTGCATCTGCCAATCCTTCGACCATTTCAAAACCCTATCTAGATCAACTTGAAGTGATAGTGAGTCCTCCTCCTAATTAATTTCCTTACCGATTTTCGTATCATCGGCAAATTTGCAAATGTTGCTACTCAAACCTGAATCTAAATCATTTATATATATTATAAACAACAGAGGTCCCAGGACAGAGCCATGAGGCACCCCACTTACAACATTTTCCCACTCTGACTTGACTCCATTTATACTAACTCCCTGTTTCCTTTGGTATAGCCATGCCCTAATCCAGCTTAATATAGCACCCCCCAATACCACGAGACTCTATCTTTTTAATCAGTCTTTCATGTGGCACTGTATCAAAAGCTTTGCTAAAGTCAAGGTACACAACATCGCAATCCTTACCACTATCAACTGCCTCAACAATGCTAGAATAAAAAGATAACAAATTTGTTAAACATGAACGGCCATTTATAAAACCATGTTGCTACTCAATTATTAATTTATGTTTTTCAAGATGAAGACGAATTTTATTTGCTATTATAGGTTCGAGTAACTTTCCCACAATATACGTTAGGCTAATTGGTCGATAGTTAGACGCAAGTGATCTATCTCCTTTCTTAAAAACTGGTATCACATTAGCAACTTTCCAAAACTCTGGCACTCTGCCTGACTCTATTGATTTATTAAATATGGTTGACAGTGGGTCACAAAGCTCCTTTCTGCATTCTTTAAGCACCCTGGCAAACACTTCATCCGGCCCTGGGGATTTGTTTGGTTTGAGTTTTACTATTTGTTTCAGAACATCCTCCCTGGTAACTGCTAAACTCGTCAACCTGTCCTCGTCCCCACCGACATAGACTTGTTCGGCTGAAGGCATATTGTTAAGTTCCTCTTTAGTAAATACAGATACAAAATATTTATTAAAAATACTACTCATCTCTTCTTCACTATCTGTTAATTGATCTGTCTCAGTTTTTAATGGGCCTATCCTTTCCCTAGTCTTAGTACGATATAACTGAAAAAAACCTTTAGGATTTGTCTTTGCTTGCCCTGCTATGCGAACTTCATAGTTTCTTTTTACTTTTCTTATCTCTTTTTTAACATTTCTAACCAGTTGTACGAATTCCTGTTCTAAAGTGACCACCCCATTTTTAATCCTTTTGTACCAAGCTCTCTTTTTACCAATAAGGTTCTTCAAATTCTTTGTTATCCACTTTGGGTCATTAGTATTCGATCTATTCAATTTGTATGGTATACTACGTTCCTGTGCTTTGTTTAGAATATTCTTAAATAAGTTATATATTGAATCCAGATCGAAATCCCCATTTAAGTCACCTATAGCTGGGTTCCTGTCTCGCTCCAAGACCGGCCCCCACCCCATACCCAAGACTTTCCAATCAATTTGACCCCAAAAATTTCTTAGGCTATTAAAATCAGCTTTTCGAAAATCTGGCACTTTAACAGAATTTTCTCCTACAGGTTTATTCCATTCTATGCTAAATCTGATTTCTTTGTGATCACTGTTCCCTAGCTCACTCCCTATTTCGATGTCATTAATTTGTGTTTCCCTGTTAGTTAACACTAAATCTAAAATATTATTTTCCCGCGTTGGTTCCTTAATGTGTTGCGTAAGAAAGCAATCGTCAATTAATTCTAGAAAATCTTCTGCTTCACTATTCCCTGTTTTGTTCAACCAGTTTATTCCACTAAAATTAAAGTCACCCATGACGTAAATACTGTTAGATCTAGATGCCCTAGATATTTCATCCCATAGATGCTTTGCTTCCATTCTGTCTAAATTTGGTGGCCTATATATAACTCCTATTATAATATTATTTGCTTTTTCGTATAATTCTATCCAAATAGTTTCTGTGTGTGGCTCAGTTTTGATTCCCTCTTTGAGACTACATTTCAAATTGTCCCTAACATATATGGCTACTCCCCCTCCTCGTCTAATATATCTATCTGTGTGAAATAGTTTAAATCCATTTATTTTATATTCAGCTAATAGTTTTCTATTTTCTACATTCATCCACGTTTCGGTAAGTGCAATAATATCTATTTTTTCTGTGCAGACAAGAGCATTTAATTCGTTAATTTTATTTCTTAGACTTCTACTGTTAGTGTAATATACCCTAAGTGAATTGTTATTTTGAGGCCCTTCTCTTTCCCTGATCATTTTGCCAATTCCTTTCTCCCACAAACACATACTTTTATTATCTCCTTCCTCCAAATCAATTCCCATACCTCTATCAGCTAACAGTTTAAACCCAAACAAACACCTCTAACCACTTCTTCCAACGAGTTCGCAACAGCAACAACCCCAGCACTCGATAGATGCACCCCATCAAGAGCATACATTCCATTTCTTCCATAGAAGTGTTCCCAGTTGTCTATGAAAGATATTGCATTTGATTTGCAATATCTTTCCAGCCGGCAATTGACACCAAGTGCCCTCGATATCCATTCATTTCCTACTCCCTTTCTTGGAAGAATGCCACATATGATCGGGATTCCTCCCTTGCTCCTAACTAATTCAATGGCTGTCCTGAATCTCTGCATTAGTTCCTCACTCCTAACTCGTCCAACATCATTACCCCCTGCACTAATACAAATAATGGGGTTGTTTCCATTTCCCGTCATAATATCACTTTCGCGCTCTCGGCGCTCAAAAAAAAACAATACCCCATATGCTTTCGGCACTTCAAGCGCCTACGCGGTAAGACCGAAAAAGTGTACACTCTTTTGACTGTCCTGACAATAATTGAAGGCGCACGTATTTAAATTTGGTGTCACTGTGTTCGCAATAAAATTGTCTATAAGAGCATACCTATAAAATGCCGCCCAAGCATAAGGATTATCAACACCAAATAAAAAACTATGCAGATCACTCGCCGAGAGCGCCAAACAGCAACAAAATGTTTCCACTCTCTTAATGGTTGCGAAGCCTACAGTTGTCCTACATCGCTAATTTTGGTATCAGTGGAATCGCAATAAAATTCTCTACACGGACATATGCATATGAATGTTTAATATAGGTAATTGCCCACCCGCAAGAGTGTGTGAAGTGGAGAGTAGTTAGCCGCGAGCGCACTGGCGAAAACACAGGTGGGAAATCATGCTTGGAAAGTTTATACGTTTCCTGACCCTACTTTTCTATGTACGTATTTCTTTTTTATACCAATGTGTTCGCAATAAAATTTTCTATAAGATGAACTGTATAACATTTGTACAAAGCATGTGTCAGAGAAGCGCCAAATATAGAACCACGTCGCTCAGTATGCGTTCGCGGCAGAAACGAACGCATTGTTTTCGTTCGTTTGATGTTTGTCATGTTTATACTTGTTGAAACATTTTATAATTTGTATGACAGTGATCGCAGTAAAATTCCCTACACAGACATATACATAACACATACAAATATTTCCCACGTGTTGGATATATCAACGGCTAAAGGGAACCCACTGCCACACGCTCGCCACACCCCCAAACATACTTTGTGTATTTTTTTTTTACTCATAGAAGTTTATGTGATATAATATTCATTCTGGTACCAAAAAATTCGCAAATAAATTCTCTACAAAACAAAAGTATCCCCATCCATTTCGGTTAAAAAATGGAATTTATAGAAATATTTTTTCAATTGACGAGAAAAGTAGGCAGTTATGCGGAATCGTAAGAAAAACGAGTGACGAGTTATCTCTAATCGAAAGCGCGAAAGTGATATCATTCATGTTTCCAACAATATCACCAATTCCAGCTCCCGGATAGCAAACCCTTAATCTGTTCCCCCTATCTCTGGCACAAAACGTTCTGTCTAAATACCTCACCTAGGAATCTCCCACAACCAAAATTCGCTTCGGTACCTCCTTAACTTTCTGAACAGCCTGAGGGGCCTGTGCTCTGCCGCTCCTCGCTGATTTCCGTTCCGAGTGAACTGCAGGCTCACCACAGCACTCGTCCTCCAACACGGTAAATGAATTTGCTGTCCTTAGGGCGTCTGTAGGCGGCTTTGTCAAGGTCTTCTTAAGACCCCTGTCCTTAATGACTCTCCACGATGAGGTCCTGTCAACACTGGTCTCCTCCTTCGTTTCCTCCCGAAGGTCTCAGCCGTCGTACCTCCTCCCGCAGGGAATCCATCTCTGCTCTCAGAGCTCCAGCCAGACTCACCAAATCCTTCACTAATCCTTCCATTATTGCAATAATAATGTTACTACAATCGGAGCTCCAGCTAACACAACCTCTCACTGTGACTGACATAAGAACAAGGTAACTGCAGAAAGCCTGACGTGGCTTTCTGCAGTAACTGCAGAAAGTTTCAAACGTGGGTTAGAAATGTATATGAGTGGGATTGGGTGGTTATAAATAGGTGCTGTCTCGTATTGGCCAATAGGTCCTCTGCATTTACTTTTGTTCTTATGTAAGTAATTTTCTTCTTCATATACATAGTGAATTTTGTAGCAAAATATATGTAATGTGTTGCACTACAGTATAATTATTATTTTGAGTGCATTTTTCTTGTGAATAAAGTTACTATAAATGTTGAACATTTATTGTTTCTAAGGTAGGCTGGGGGAAATTGACACCATTAGTACTACATATTGTATCATAAAATAAAAATATTCTATTTTGTTACACCATGCGTGGGGTATGCTGTGTGATATGAGTGTTAAATAATGTTTGGATTCATAAGTGTGGCTCTTACTATCATTATCTTCAGCGTTGACGTCTGCTCCAGCGTCGAGGAGGACCTTCACAGTGTTGTCGTGACCACCTGCGGCTGCCCAGTAAAGGGCTGTACTGCCTGTCAACAGATACCACAATTGTTATTATTCATTAACCATAACGATTCTATAGGTTTCTGTAAAGTGTTGAAATAAACTGTCCCCGATGAACAACTTTTATATTATTGAAGGGAAATACCAACTTTAAATATTATGCAAATCGATTTTCCATTGTAAGTTTAATAGAGCATAACTGTGTTAAAAAAATCAGAATAGATCACCATTAAAGATATCTAACATCTTACCAGTCCTTATATGATAATTTATTGCTTGTAACGAGAGAGCCAGTGGTAGTATTACTATGTAAATCAATTACCAACTTTATTTTAAAATGGTAGTATATTCATAATTTGAAAAGTTTACATAAAAAGTCCAGTACATTAGTTATATAACAACAAGTAGATATGGTCATTACCTGGATCGGGAACTTAACTGGTAACAACCTTTTCAAATCATTTCAATGATGGCAATACTAAACAGATGCATAAAAATCTAAATACAAAATTAAATTTTTGACATAAACTGAGTGACAGTTATCTAAAAATTGTAAAGATTATATATTGTAAAGATAATATGTATTTTACAAAAATAAGGTGATGAGACAATGTGTCGTAGAACTATTATAGATTAATCATACCATGACATTGAATATATTAGCACACCCTCAGTATTTAACATCAACACATTCTAGGGCATTGCTGCCTCAAAATCACCCAAAAGACACAGCTCAAATAGCCTCGGTCTGACTAAAGTTGGACTAAAATGCCTGCCAGTAATAAACCTCAGTGACATTATTTCTTTAATCATTCCATATATCCAGCAGGGGGTCTCCCAGAATGAAGGTATTCAGAACCCCACAAAATAGATGAATTTACTAGGGTGAGCCTGTAGCTCCAGTCTTATAAAATGACCATTATAAGTGTCCTATATCATAAAGGCTCGGCAATACAAGGTTGGTAATACTAGTCTGTAGAAAGAAAAAAACATTGTTGTCATTATTTATCCTAAGTAACTATTATTGGAATCTAAAAGTTGCTATTTGACGAAACATGATGGAGGAAAGATAAACATTGTTGCCATCATCAGTTAACGAAGATAAAGTTTATCTTTGTTAAAGATACCCCTAAACCTAAACACCAACATTCGTAAATTTGCAATATTAGCTATTTGCACGAACAAAAAGATGTTATCTTTGCCAATTAATATTACTGTAATTTATGATATCCTACTTTACACTAGTTGACATCTAATCATACTGACTTGAGAGGAGAGCAATATTTTGTTACCATTGTCAGTTAGACAAGATGACCGCTGAGGATATCATTCACCAACCAAGTTGATATATGATCACACAAGCTTGAAGTAGGGAAAACAAGGAGTTGACAATGTTAGGTAAACAATATTACTAACAAAGGTATTATGCATCCCACCAGTTGTTATCTGAACAAAATGGCTTGAGACTGAAGCGAACATGTGTTGACTACGTACTTGTTATATATGGGAGTCTTTACTATGGGGGATATAGTATAATATGGATGCAGGGCAGTAGTTAGCATTAAGAGTTATCACATATGGGAGATCCAAAAGGCCCGGCCCCCAAGTGGAATATCCACAGAATAATAGTTGGCTACCCAATGTCAGTCTAGAGGTTGATCATAGATCTCCTACACAGGAAGAATGGATACTCCTTTACTAACTTACTTATTTATTAACCCCTTAACAACCCCCCATATACACTCACACCAATAACAATAATAATAATTACTTTACCACACTATCTTACGTTAAATGCTCTTTGAGAAACAAGAATAGTCTTACGTCTGGCAGGGAAGATACAAACAAATGCACCTCATGATGCGTTTCCAATACTATAAGGCAGTTTATTTAGCTCAATATTGACCTCTGGTTTCCACTGAGGAACCCAGGGTCGTAAGAGTACTCATAACATCATTACATTGTTCTTGAATCTCACCATTGTTAGCTGACCATTATATATGAAGACAAAAACTGGAGGGTTTTACTATTCTTAGTAACATATGACGTAAATATTTTCTACACAACACCAGTCACTGTATTAAACTGCAACTAGACCATTAAGGTGTTGTTATTGTTGCATTTTCATTTAAATAGATAAATGAAACTCCAGAAGACCTATTGTCCTTTTATATTCATTCTAGCTGTACCTGGCCTCGCATTGCTGTGGCTCAGCAACGCATGTGTGTTGCTGAGCCATAGCAACCTTCCCCTGTCCCCCAATCCTCCCTACCATTTCCCACTTTCCCGTCCCTCGTCCTCCCCACCATCCCCGACTCCCCTGTCCCTTTGTCCTCCCCACCATTCTCCATTTCCCCCTCCCTTCGTCTCCACCATCCCCAACTTAACTGTCCCCTCGTCCTCCCCCACCATCTCTCACTCCCATCCCCCCCGTCCTCCCCACCATTCCCCACTTCCTTGCCCAATGCATCCCAAATGATCTGTTCCCATCAGAAAATTGGGAACATCAAATTATCTGATGTTCCCATCACTGAAAAATAAGAAGAACAGATTGTGTGCAATCTAAATGCGCTTATTTTAAAACCACTACCAGATTGATCTGATAAAATTAAAATTTTTAACAAATATTTTAATGAGTGACTAGGTACTGCGTCGTTGGAACCTATTCAGTTGAAAAATGAGTGACAAGATAGTCAGTCAGTGGAACCTCAAAGTGTATTAATTAATTAATTATTAAACGAAATGAAAAAAAAAATAAAAAAATAAACTATACTCACAAAATGAACGGTATGGTAAACAACACAACTCAATTCAAAGGCAATGTCACACAAAATAATTAAATAAAAATCTAAATAAATCGAAATCTATGAAAATTCAATTTATCAATGCAATAGGAAGCACAGAAAGGGAATCATAGTATATTTAGTATAGGGTGTGTTGCTTCTACGTGCAACAGATGGTGCTGTTAAAAAAAAACATTTATGTTCTATGACAGGTATAGCATCTATATAGTAGGTATATAAAAACACACGCATGTTTCAATGGAATATTGTGTCAAAATTTTAAAGCAATCAGCAAAGAACTTTCAGACATTACAGCGAGTGTTGCTCTTACGTCCTACAGATGCCACTATTTATAAAAAAAAAAATTCCTGTCACAGGTGAGGCATGTATATAGTAGGAATATAAAAACATGCGCCTATTCGAATGCAACGTTGTATCAAAATTTCAAAGCAATTGGTAAAGATGTTTCGAAAATTTCCTTCACATGGAAAACACCGTTTTTCAAAAAAACACGTTTTTTCCTGTCACAGAGGTGACATCTATATAGTATGTATATAAAAACCCTCTCGGATGCGAATGGAACGTTGTGTGAAAATTTCAAAGCCATCGGTGAAGAACTTTTGGAGATCACAGCGTGTGTTGCTCTTACATCCAACAGATGGCACTGTTTTAAAAAACCGGCAAGTTTTTCCCTGTCGCAGATGAGGCACGTATATAGTAGGTATATAAAAAAAACTCGCCAATTTGAATGTAAAGTTGTGTCAAAATTTCAAAGTAATCAGTAAAGAGGTTTCGAAGATTTCCATCACATGAACAACGCAGTTTTTCGGAAAAAATATGTTTTTTTTTTCCGTCACAGACGTAACATCTATATTGTATGTATATAAAAACCTGGCTGGATGCGAATGGAACGTTGTGTGAAAATTTTAAAGCACTCAGTGAAGAACTTTCCGAGATTAGCGATTATGCATAAACACAAACATTGAAACGGAATTGTAACATATCTAGTATAGCATGTGTATTGCTCTTTTATGCAACAGATGGCACTGTTTTTTAAGAAAAAGCATAGTTTTACAAGTCACATGTGTGGCATCTAAACTTTTACCTACGAAATGAACGGTATGGTAAACAACACAGCTCAATTCCAACACAATGTCACACAAAATAATTTAATAAAAAATAAAATATATCGAAATCTATGGAAATAAAATTGATCAATGCAATCTGAAACATTGAAATGGAATTCGTGACATATTTGGTATAGCGTGCATGTTTCCATTATGTGCAACAGATTGTGCTATTTTTAAAAAACGCATGTTTTTATCTGTCACAGGGGTGTCATCTATATAGTAGGTATATAAAAAAACGCGCCTATTCGAATGCAACGTTGTGTCAAAATTTCAAAGAAATTAGTGAAAAACTTTCGGAGATTACAGCGTGTGTAGCCCTTACGCCCATCAGATGGTGCTGTTTTTTAAAAAAAAAAAAAGCATGTTTTTTCCTGTCACAGGTGAGGCATGTATATAGTAGATATAGAAAAAGATGCGCCTATTCGAATGCAACGTTGTGTCAAAATTTCATAGTAATCGGCAAAGAGGTTTTGAAGATTTCTCTCACATGAAGAAGACGTAAAAAAACACAGTTTATCAGAAAAAGCATGTTTTTTTTTACCGTTACAGACGTGACATCTATATAGTATGTATATAAATACCTGGCCGGATGCGAATGGAACGTTGTGTGAAAATTTCAAAGCAATCGATTAAGAACTTTCGGAGATTAGCGATTTTGAACAAACGAACATTTCCATTTTTTTTATATAGATATACTAGCTGTACCCGGCCACGCGTTCCTGTGGCTCAGCAACACTTGTGCATTGCTAAGCCATAGCTACCTTCTCCTGTTCTCCAGTCCTCCCCACCATCTTCCCCTCGTCCTCCCTTCCATTTCCCCCTCCCCTGTCCCCTCTTCCTCCCCAACATCCCCCCACTTTCCTGTCCCTTTGTCCTCCCCATCATTCTCCATTCCCCCGTCCCCTAGTCCCCCAACATCCCTAATTTCCCCATCCCTCGTCCTCCCCATCATCACCCTCCTCCCCTGTCCCCTTGTCCTCCCAACCATATCCCACTCCCTCGTCCGATGCATTCCCAAATGATCTGATGTTCCCATCAGAAAATACGGAACATCAAATGATCTGATTCTCTATCACAGAAAAATAAGAATAACAGTTAAGAAATTTAAATAAAAAACAATGAAAAAAAAAAATAAACAATACCCGCGAAAAGAACGGCTGGTAAGCAACATAGCTCAATCCCAAGCCAATATCACACAAAATAATTCAGTCAAAATAAAAATAAATCGAAATCTATGAAAATTCTATTTATCAGTGCAATCGGAAACATTGAAATGGAATCATAACATATTTAGTATAATGTGTGTTGCTCTTACGTGTAACAGATAGCGCTAATTTTCAAACACATGTTTTTATTTGCCACAGATGTTCCATCTATATAGTAGGTATATAAAATCATATGCATATTCGAGTGGAATGTTGTGTCAAAATTTCAACGCAATCGGTGAAGAACTTCAAGAGATCACAGCTTGTGTTGCTCTTACGTCCCACAGATCGCGCTGTTTAAAAAAAAACATGTTTTTACCTGATACAGGTGTGGCATCTATATATTAAGTATATAAAAACACGCTCCTATTCGTATGCAACGTTTTGTCAAAATTTCAAAGTAATCGGTAAAGGGGTTTTGAAGATTTCTCTCACACGAAAAACACAGTTAAAAAAAAGCATGTTTTTTCTCGTCACAAAAGTGATATCTATATAATATGTATATAAAAACTCGCTCGGATGCGAATGAAAATTTATGTGAAAATTTTCAAAGCAATCGGTGAAGAACTTTTGGAGATTAGCGATTTTGAACAAACGAACATTTCCATTTTTATTTATATAGATGTATATATATATATATATATATATATATATATATATATATATATATATATATATATATATATGTCGTACCTAGTAGCCAGAACGCACTTCTCGGCCTACTATGGAAGGCTCAATTTGCCTAATAGGCCGAGTGATTTTTTTTATTTTCAATAATTTGTTTCCAATTAGTTTATTTCAATAATTATTATTATATTAAATTAAGAACTTCAATTATTGACATAGTTGTGTTAGTTTAGGTTAGGTTAGGTTAGGTAGGGCTGGTTAGGTTCGGTCATATATATATATACGTTAGCTTTAACTCAAATTTAAACAAAGTAACCCGTATATATGGAAATGGATAGCTTTATCATTTCATAAGAAAAAAATTGAAAATATATAAATTCAGAAAAACTTGGCTTATAAGTAGGCCAGGGAGACAACACTCACCCTCTCACCAACACAGTAGACCAGGGAGGCAACACTCACCCTCTCACCAACACAGTAGGCCAGGGAGGCAACACTCACCCTCTCACCAACACAGTAGGCCAGGGAGGCAACACTCACCCTCTCACCAACACAGTAGACCAGGGAGGCAACACTCACCCTCTCACCAACACAGTAGGCCAGGGAGGCAACACTCACCCTCTCACCAACACAGTAGGCCAGGGAGGCAACACTCACCCTCTCACCAACACAGTAGACCAGGGAGGCAACACTCACCCTCTCACCAACACAGTAGACCAGGGAGGCAACACTCACCCTCTCACCAACACAGTAGACCAGGGAGGCAACACTCACCCTCTCACCAACACAGTAGGCCAGGGAGGCAACACTCACCCTCTCACCAACACAGTAGACCAGGGAGGCAACACTCACCCTCTCACCAACACAGTAGGCCAGGGAGGCAACACTCACCCTCTCACCAACACAGTAGGACAGGGAGGCAACATTCACCCTCTCACCAACACAGTTGTCCAGGGAGGCAACACTCACCCTCTCACCAACACAGTAGGCGAGAGAGGCAACACTCACCCTCTCACCAACACAGTAGGCCAGGAAGGCAACACTCACCCTCTCACCAACACAGTAGGCCAGGGAGACAACACTCACCCTCTCACCAACACAGTAGGCCAGGGTGACAACACTCACCCTCTCACCAACACAGTAGACCAGGGAGGCCACATTCACCCTCTCACCAACACAGTAGGCCAGGGAGGCAACACTCACCCTCTCACCAACACAGTAGGACAGGGAGGCAACATTCACCCTCTCACCAACACAGTTGTCCAGGGAGGCAACACTCACCCTCTCACCAACACAGTAGGCCAGGGAGGCAACACTCACCCTCTCACCAACACAGTAGGCCAGGGAGGCAACACTCACCCTCTCACCAACACAGTAGGCCAGGGAGGCAACACTCATTCTCTGTCCCACATAGTAGGCCAGGGAGGCAACACTCTCCCTCTCACCAACACAGTAGGCCAGGAAGTCAACACCCTCCCTCTCACCAACACAGTAGGCCAGATTGGCAACGCTCACCCTCTCACCAACACAGTAGGCCAGGGAGGCAGCACTCATTCTCTCACCAACACAGTAGGCCAGGGAGGTAACACTAGCCCTCTCATGAACACAGTAGACCAGGGAGCAACACTCACCCTCTCACCAACACAGTAGACCAGGGAGGCAACACTCACCCTCTCACCAACACAGTAGGCCAGGGAGGCAACACTCACCCTCTCACCAACACAGTAGGCCAGGGAGGCAACACTCATTCTCTGTCCCACATAGTAGGCCAGGGAGGCAACACTCTCCCTCTCACCAACACAGTAGGCCAGGAAGTCAACACCCTCCCTCTCACCAACACAGTAGGCCAGAGTGGCAACGCTCACCCTCTCACCAACACAGTAGGCCAGGGAGGCAGCACTCATTCTCTCACCAACACAGTAGGCCAGGGAGGCAACACTCATTCTCTCTCAAACACAGTAGGCCAGGGAGGCAACGCTCACCCTCTCACCAACACAGTAGGCCAGGGAGGCAGCACTCATTCTCTCACCAACACAGTAGGCCAGGGAGGCAACACTCTCCCTCTCTCCAACACAGTAGGCCAGAGTGGCAACACTCATTCTCTCTCCAACACAGTAGGCCAGAGAGGCAACGCTCACCCTCTCACCAACAGAGTAGGCCAGGGTGGCAGCACTCATTCTCTCACCAACACAGTAGGCCAGGGAGGCAACACTCTCCCTCTCACCAACAAACTAATCAAGGGATGCAACACTCACCCTCCCACCAACACAGTAGACCAGGGAGGCCACACTCACCCTCTCTCCAACACAGTATGCCAGGGTGGCAACACTCTCCCTCTCACGAATACAGTAGACCAGGGAGGCAACACTCTCCCTCTCACTAACACAGTAGACAAGGGTGACAACACTCACCCTTGAACAACACAGTAGGCCAGCGAGGCAACACTCTCCCACTCACCAACACAGTAGGCCAGGGAGGCAGCACTCATTCTCTCACCAACACAGTAGGCCAGGGAGGCAACACTCACCCTCCTAACCAACACAGTAGGCCAGGGAGGCAACACTCACCCTCTAACCAACACAATAGTCCAGGGAGGCAACACTCTCCTTCTCACCAACACAATAGGCCAAGGATTCAACACTCACCCTCTACCCAATAACATGGTGACAACACTCACCATCTCACCAACACAGTAGGCCAGGGAGGCAACACTCTTCCTCTAACCAACATAGTAGACAAGGGACGCAATACTCTCCCTCTCACCAACACAGTAAACAACTGAGTCAACACTCACCCTCTCACCAGCACAGTAGGCGAGGGAGGCAACACTCTTCTTCTCACCAACACAGTAGACCAGGGAGGCAACACTCTCCCTCTCGCCAACACAGTAGGCCAGGGTGACAACACTCACCCACTCCCCAACACAGTAAGCCTGGAAGGCAACACTCACCCTCTCACCAGCACAGTAGGCGAGGGAGGCAACACTCACCCTCTCACCAACACAGTAGGCCAGGGAGGCAACACTCATCTTCTCACCAACACAGTAGACCAGGGAGGCAACACTCTCCCTCTCGCCAACACAGTAGGCCAGGGAGGCAACACTCACCCACTCCCCAACACAGTAAGCCTGGGAGGCAACACTCACCCTCTCACCAGCACAGTAGGCGAGGGAGGCAACACTCTTCTTCTCACCAACACAGTAGATCAGGGAGGCAACACTCTCCCTCTCGCCAACACAGTAGGCCAGGGTGACAACACTCACCCTCTCACCAATACAGTAGACCAAGGAGGCAACACTCACCCTCTCACAAACACAGTAGGCCAGGGAGGCAACACTCACCCTCTCACGAACACAGTAGGCTGGGGTGACAACACTCACCCTCTCACCAACACAGTAGGCCAGGGAGGCAACACTCACCCTCTCACCAACACAGTAGGCCAGGGAGACAACACTCACTCTCTAATCAACACAGTAGGCCAAGGAGGCAACACTTACCCTCTCACGACCACAGTTGGCCAGGGTGACAACACTCTCCCTCTCACCAACACAGTAGACCAGGGAGGCAACACTCACCCTCTCACCAACACAGTAGGCCAGGGTGACAACACTCACCCTCTCACCAACACCGTAGGCCAGGTTGCCAACACTCACCCTCTCACCAACACAGTAGGCCAGGGAGGCAACACTCACCCTCTCACCAACACAGTAGGCCAAGGAGACAACACTCACCCTCTCACCAACACAGAGGCCAGGAAGGCAACACTCATCCTCTCACCAACACAGTAGACCAGGGTGACAACACTCCCCCACTCCCCAACACAGTAAGCCAGGGAGGCAACACTCACCCTCTCACCAACACAGTAGGCCAGGGAGGCCACTCTCATCCTCTCACCAACACCGTAGGCCAGGTTGCCAACACTCACCCTCTCACCAACACAGTATGCCAGGGAGGCAACACTCACCCTCTCACCAACACAGAGGACAGGAAGGCAATAATCACCCTCTCACCAACACAGTAGGCCAGGGAGGCAACACTCACCCTCTCACTAACACTGTAGACCAGGGAGGCAAAACTCACCCTCTCACCAACACAGTAGGCCAGGGTGACAACAATCACCCTCCCACCAACACAGTAGGGCAGGGAAGCCACTCTCATCCTCTCACCAACACAGTTGGCCAGGGAGGCAACACTCTCCCTCTCACCAACACAGTACGCCAGGGAGGCAACACTCACCCTCTATCCAACACAATTTGTAAGGGGGGCAAAACAAACTCTTTCACCAACACAGTAGGCCAGGGAAGCCACTCTCATCCTCTCACCAACACAGTAGGCCAGGGAGGCAACGCTCACCCTCTCACCAACACAGTAGGCCAGGGAGGCAACGCTCACCCTCTCACCAACACAGAGGCCAGGGAGGCAACACTCACCCTCTCACCAATACAGTAAGCCAGGGAGGCAACACACACCCTCTCACCAACACAGTAGGCCAGGGAGGCAACGCTCACTCTCTCACCAACACAGTAGGCCAGGGTGACAACACTCACCCTCTCACCAACACAGTAGGCCAGGGAGACAACACTCACCCTCTCACCAACACAGTAGGCCAGGGAGACAACACTCACCCTCTCACCAACACAGTAGGCCAGGGAGACAACACTCACCCTCTCACAACACAGTAGGCCAGGGAGGCAACACTCACCCTCTCACTAACACCGTAGGCCAGGTTGCCAACACTCACCCTCTCAGCAACACAGAGGCCAGGGAGGCAACACTTATCCTCTCACCAACACAGTAGGCCAGGGAGGCAACACTCACCCTCTCACCAACACAGTAGGCCAGGGAGGCAATACTCACCCTCTCACCAACACAGTAGACCAGGGAGGCAACACTCACCCTCTCACCAACACAGTAGGCCAGGGAGGCAATACTCACCCTCTCACCAACACAGTAGACCAGGGAGGCAATACTCACCCTCTCACCAACACAGTAGGCCAGGGAGGCCACACTCACCCTCTCACCAACACAATTCGTAAGGGGGGCATAACAAACTCTTTCACCAACACAGTAGGCCAGGGAGGCAACGCTCACCCTCTCACCAAAACAGTAGGCCAGGGAGGCAACACTCACCCTCTCACCAACACAGTAGGCCAGGGAGGCAACACTCACCCTCTCACCAACACAGTAGGCCAGGGAGGCAACGTTAACCCTCTCACCAACACAGTAGGCCAGGGAGGCAACGCTCACCCTCTCACCAAAACAGTAGGCCAGGGAGGCAACGTTAACCCTCTCACCAACACAGTAGGCCAGGGAGGCAACACTCACCCTCTCACCAACACAGAGGCCAGGGAGGCAACACTCACCCTCTCACCAACACAGTAGGCCAGGGAGGCAACACTCACCCTCTCACCAACACAGTAGGCTAAGGAGGCAACACTCACCCTCTCACCAACACAGTAGGCCAGAGTGACAACACTCACCCACTCCCCAACACAGTAGGCCAGGGTGACAACACTCACCCTCTCACCAACAAAGTAGGCGAGGGAGGCAATACTCACCCTCTCACCAACACAGTAGGCGAGGGAGGCAACACTCACCCTCTCACCAACACAGTAGGCCAGGGTGACAACACGCACCCTCTCACCAACACAGAAATCCAGCGTGACAACACTCACTCTCTCACCAACACAGTAGGCCAGGGAGGAAACAATCACAAATACAGTCCGCCAGGGTGACAACATTCACCCTTTCACCAACAAAATAGACCAAAAAGATAAAACTCACCCTCTAACCAACACAGTAGGCCAGGGAGGCCACACTCAACCTCTCCCCAACACAGTAGGCCAGGGAGGCAACGCTCTCTCTCTCAGCAACACTGTAGACCAGGGAGGCAAAACACTCCCTCTCACCTACACAGAAGGCCAGGGTGGCAACACTCTCCCTCTCACGAACACAGTAGACTAGGGAGGCAACACTCTCCCTCTCAATTACACAGTAGGCCAGGGTGACCACACTCACCCTTTCACAACACAGTAGGTCAGCGAGGCAACACTCTCCCTCTCACCAACACAATAGGCCAAAGAGTCAACACTCACCCTATACCCAATACAATAGGCCAGGGTAGAAACACTCATTCTCTCTCCAACACAGTAGGCCAGGGAGGCAACACTCACTCTCTCACCAACACAGTAGGCCAGGAAGGCAACACTCATTCTCTCACCAACACAGAAGGCCAGGGAGGCAACACTCTCCCTCTCACCAACACAGTAGACTAGGGAGGCAACACTCTCCCTCTCACCAACAAAGTATTCAAGGGATGCAAAACTACCCCTCTCACCAACACAATAGACCAGGGAGGCAATACTCACCCTCTCACCAACACAGAAATCCAGGGAGGCAACACTCTCCTTCTCGGCAACACAGTAGGCCAAGGAGGCAACACTCACTCTCTCACGAGCACAGTAATCCAGGGTGACAACACTCACCCACTCCCCAACACAGTAAGGCTGAAAGGCAACACTCTCCCTCTCACCAACACAGTTGACCAGGGTTACAACACTCACCCTCTCACCAACACAGTAGGCCAGGGTTACAACACTCACCCTCTCACCAACACAGTAGGCCAGAGAGGCAACACTCTTCCTCTCACCAACACAGTAGGCCAGGGATACAACACTCACCATCTCACCAACACAGTAGGCCAGGGAGACAACACTCTCCCTCTTACCAACACAGAAATTCAGGGTGGCAACACTCACCCTCTCACCAACACAGTAGGCCAGGGAGGCAACGCTCTCTCTCTCGCCAACACAGTAGGCGAGAGAGGCAACACTCACCCTCTCACCAACACAGTAGGCCATGGTGACAACACTCACTCTCTCGTCAACACAGTGGGCCAAGGACGCAACACTTACCCTCTCACCAACACAGTAGGCTATGGTGACAACACTCACTCTCTCATCAACACAGTAGGCGAGAGCGGCAACACTCACCCTCTCACCAACACAGTAGGCCATGGTGACAACACTCACCCTCTCACCAACACAGTACGCCAGGGAGGCCACACTCACCCTCTCACCAACACAGTAGGCCAGGAAAGCAACACTTACCCTCTCACCAAAACAGTAGGCCAGGGTGACAACACTCACCCTCTCACCAGCACAGTAGGCCAGGGAGGCCACACTCACCCTCTCACCAACACAGTAGGCCAGGAAGGCAACACTTACCCTCTCACCAAAACAGTAGGCCAGGGTGACAACACTCGCCCTCTCACCAACACAGTAGGCCATGGAGGCAACACTCTTCCTATCACCAACACAGTAGATCAGGGAGGCAACACTCTCCCTCTCGCCAACACAGTAGGCGAGGGAGGCAACACTCACCCTCTCACCAACACAGTAGGCCATGGTGACAACACTCTCCCTCTCACCAACACAGTAGGCCAGGGAGGCAACACTCTCCCTCTCACCAACACAGTAGGCCAGGGAGGTAAGACTCACCCACTCACCAACACAGTAGGCCAGGGAGGCAACACTCTCCCTCTCACCAACACAGTAGGCTAGGGAGGCAACACTCACCCTCTCACCAACACAGTAGGTTAGGGAGGCAACACTCACCCTCTCACCAACACAGTAGGCCAGGGAGGCAACACTCTCCCTCTCACCAACACAGTATGCCAGGGAGGCAACACTCACTCTCCCACCAACACAATAGGCGAGGGTGGCAACACTCACCTTCTCACCAACACAGTAGGTAAGGGAGGCAACACTCACCCTCTCACCAACACAGTAGGCGAGGGAGGCAACACTCACCCTCTCACGAACACATTAGGCGAGGTTAGGCAACACTCTCCCTCTCACCAACACAGTAGGCCAGGGAGGCAACACTCACCCTCTCACCAACATAGTAGGCCAGAGAGGCAACACTCCCCCTCTCACCAACACAGTAGGCCAGGGTGACAACACTCACCCTCTCACCAACACAATTGGCCAGGGAGGCAACACTCACCCTCTCACCAACACAATTGGCCAGGGAGGCAACACTCACCCTCTCACCAACACAGTAGGCCAGGGAGGCAACACTCATACTCTCACCAACACAGTAGGTCATAGTGACAACACTCACCCTCTCACCAACACAGTAGGCCATGGTGACAACACTCACCCTCTCACCAACACAGTAGGTCATAGTGACAACACTCACCCTCTCACCAACACAGTAGGTCATAAAGACAACACTCACCCTCTCACCAACACAGTAGGTCATAGTGACAATACTCACCCTCTCTCACCAACACAGTAGGTCATAGTGACAACACTCACCCTCTCACCAACACAGTAGGCCAGGGAGACAACACTTACCCTCTCACCAACACAGTAGGCCAAGGAGGCAACACTCACCCTTTCACCAACACAGTAGGCCAGGGAGGCAACAGTCTCCCTCTCACCAACACAGTAGGCCAGGGAGGCAACACTCTCCCTCTAATCAACATAGTTTACCAGGGACGCAACACTGTCCCTCTGACCAACACAGTAGACCACTGTGTCAACACTCACTCACTCACCAACACAGTAGGCGAGGGAGGCAACACTCACCCTCTCACCAACACAGTAGGTCATAGTGACAACACTCACCCTCTCACCAACACAGTTGGTCATAGTGACAACACTCACCCTCTCACCAACACAGTAGGCCAAGGAGACAACACTTACCCTCTCACCAACACAATTGGCCAGGGAGGCAACACTCACCCTCTCACCAACACAATAGGCCAGGGAGGCCACACTCACCCTCTCACCAACACAGTTGGCCAGGGAGGCAACACTCACCCTTTCACCAACACAGTAGGCCAGGGAGGCAACACTCACCCTCTCACCAACACAGTAGACCAGGGAGCAACACTCACCCTCTCACCAACACAGTAGACCAGGGAGGCAACACTAGCCCTCTCATGAACACAGTAGACCAGGGAGCAACACTCACCCTCTCACCAACACAGTAGGCCAGGGAGGCAACACTCTTCCTGTCACCAACACAGTAGGCGAGGGAGACAACACTGACCCTCTCACCAACACAGTAGGCCAGGGTGACAACACTCACCCACTCCCCAACACAGTAGGCCAGGGAGGCAACACTCCCACTCTCACCAACACAGAAGACCAGTGAGGCAACACTCACCTTCTCACCAACACAGTAGGCCAGGGTGACAACACTCACCCTCTAACCAACACAGTAGGCGAGGTTAGGCAACACTCATCCTCTCACCAACACAGTAGGCCAGGGAAACAACACTCACCCTCTCACCAACACAGTAGGCCAGGGAGTCAACACTAACCCTCTCACTAACACAGTAGGCCAGGGAGGCAACACTCACCCACTCACAAACACAGTAGGCCAGGGAGGCAACACTATCCCTCTCACCAACACAGTAGGCCAGGGAGGCAAGACTTACCCACTCACCAACACATTAGGCCAGGGAGGCAACACTCTCCCTCTCACCAACACAGTAGGCTAGGGAGGCAACACTCACCCTCTCACCAACACAGTAGGCCATGGTGACAACACTCACTCTCTCGTCAACACAGTGGGCCAAGGACGCAACACTTACCCTCTCACCAACACAGTAGGCTATGGTGACAACACTCACTCTCTCATCAACACAGTAGGCGAGAGAGGCAACACTCACCCTCTCACCAACACAGTAGGCCATGGTGACAACACTCACCCTCTCACCAACACAGTACGCCAGGGAGGCCACACTCACCCTCTCACCAACACAGTAGGCCAGGAAAGCAACACTTACCCTCTCACCAAAACAGTAGGCCAGGGTGACAACACTCACCCTCTCACCAGCACAGTAGGCCAGGGAGGCCACACTCACCCTCTCACCAACACAGTAGGCCAGGAAGGCAACACTTACCCTCTCACCAAAACAGTAGGCCAGGGTGACAACACTCACCCTCTCACCAACACAGTAGGCCATGGAGGCAACACTCTTCCTATCACCAACACAGTAGATCAGGGAGGCAACACTCTCCCTCTCGCCAACACAGTAGGCGAGGGAGGCAACACTCACCCTCTCACCAACACAGTAGGCCATGGTGACAACACTCTCCCTCTCACCAACACAGTAGGCCAGGGAGGCAACACTCTCCCTCTCACCAACACAGTAGGCCAGGGAGGTAAGACTCACCCACTCACCAACACAGTAGGCCAGGGAGGCAACACTCTCCCTCTCACCAACACAGTAGGCTAGGAAGGCAACACTCACCCTCTCACCAACACAGTAGGTTAGGGAGGCAACACTCACCCTCTCACCAACACAGTAGGCCAGGGAGGCAACACTCTCCCTCTCACCAACACAGTATGCCAGGGAGGCAACACTCACTCTCCCACCAACACAATAGGCGAGGGTGGCAACACTCACCCTCTCACCAACACAGTAGGTAAGGGAGGCAACACTCACCCTCTCACCAACACAGTAGGCGAGGGAGGCAACACTCACCCTCTCACGAACACATTAGGCGAGGTTAGGCAACACTCTCCCTCTCACCAACACAGTAGGCCAGGGAGGCAACACTCACCCTCTCACCAACATAGTAGGCCAGAGAGGCAACACTCCCCCCTCTCACCAACACAGTAGGCCAGGGTGACAACACTCACCCTCTCACCAATACAATTGGCCAGGGAGGCAACACTCACCCTCTCACCAACACAATTGGCCAGGGAGGCAACACTCACCCTCTCACCAACACAGTAGGCCAGGGAGGCAACTCTCATACTCTCACCAACACAGTAGGTCATAGTGACAACACTCACCCTCTCACCAACACAGTAGGCCATGGTGACAACACTCACCCTCTCACCAACACAGTAGGTCATAGTGACAACACTCACCCTCTCACCAACACAGTAGGTCATAAAGACAACACTCACCCTCTCACCAACACAGTAGGTCATAGTGACAATACTCACCCTCTCTCACCAACACAGTAGGTCATAGTGACACCATTCACCCTCTCACCAACACAGTAGGTCATAGTGACAACACTCACCCTCTCACCAACACAGTAGGCCAGGGAGACAACACTTACCCTCTCACCAACACAGTAGGCCAAGGAGGCAACACTCACCCTTTCACCAACACAGTAGGCCAGGGAGGCAACAGTCTCCCTCTCACCAACACAGTAGGCCAGGGAGGCAACACTCTCCCTCTAATCAACATAGTTTACCAGGGACGCAACACTGTCCCTCTGACCAACACAGTAGACCACTGTGTCAACACTCACTCTCTCACCAACACAGTAGGCGAGGGAGGCAACACTCACCCTCTCACCAACACAGTAGGTCATAGTGACAACACTCACCCTCTCACCAACACAGTAGGTCATAGTGACAACACTCACCCTCTCACCAACACAGTAGGCCAAGGAGACAACACTTACCCTCTCACCAACACAATTGGCCAGTGAGGCAACACTCACCCTCTCACCAACACAATAGGCCAGGGAGGCCACACTCACCCTCTCACCAACACAGTTGGCCAGGGAGGCAACACTCACCCTTTCACCAACACAGTAGGCCAGGGAGGCAACACTCACCCTCTCACCAACACAGTAGACCAGGGAGCAACACTCACCCTCTCACCAACACAGTAGACCAGGGAGGCAACACTAGCCCTCTCATGAACACAGTAGACCAGGGAGCAACACTCACCCTCTCACCAACACAGTAGGCCAGGGAGGCAACACTCTTCCTGTCACCAACACAGTAGGCGAGGGAGACAACACAGACCCTCTCACCAACACAGTAGGCCAGGGTGACAACACTCACCCACTCCCCAACACAGTAGGCCAGGGAGGCAACACTCCCACTCTCACCAACACAGAAGACCAGTGAGGCAACACTCACCTTCTCACCAACACAGTAGGCCAGGGTGACAACACTCACCCTCTAACCAACACATTAGGCGAGGTTAGGCAACACTCATCCTCTCACCAACACAGTAGGCCAGGGAAACAACACTCACCCTCTCACCAACACAGTAGGCCAGGGAGTCAACACTAACCCTCTCACTAACACAGTAGGCCAGGGAGGCAACACTCACCCACTCACAAACACAGTAGGCCAGGGAGGCAACACTATCCCTCTCACCAACACAGTAGGCCAGGGAGGCAAGACTTACCCACTCACCAACACATTAGGCCAGGGAGGCAACACTCTCCCTCTCACCAACACAGTAGGCTAGGGAGGCAACACTCACCCTCTCACCAACACAGTAGGACAGAGAGGCCACACTCACCCTCTCACCAACACAGTAGGCCAGGGTGGCAACACTCACCCTCTCACCAACACAGTAGGCCGGGGAGGCAACATTCACCCTCGCACCAACACAGTAGGCCAGGGTGGCAACTCTCACCCTCTCACCAACACAATAGGCCAAAAAGGTAGCACTCACCCTCTCACAAACACAGTAAGCCAGGGAGGCAACACTCACCCTCTCACCAACACAGTAGGCCAGGGAGGCAACACTCACCCTCTCACCAACACAGTAGGCCAGGGAAGCAATACTCACCCTCTCACCAACACAGTAGGCCAGGGAGGCAACACTCACCCTCTCACCAACACAGTAGGCCAGGGAGGCAACACTCACCCTCTCACCACCACTGTAAACCAGGGAGGCAACACTCACCCTCTCACCAACACAGTAGGCCGGGGAGGCCACACTCACCCTCTCACCAACACAGTAGGCCAGGGATGCAACACTCACCCTCTCACCACCACTGTAAACCAGGGAGGCAACACTCACCCTCTCACCAACACAGTAGGCCAGGGAGGCCACACTCACCCTCTCACCAACACAGTAGGCCAGGGTGGCAAAACTCACCCTCTCACCAACACAGTAGGCCAGGGAGGCAACACTCACCCTCTCATCACCACTGTAAACCAGGGAGGCAACACTCACCCTCTCACCAACACAGTAGGCCAGGGAGGCCACACTCACCCTCTCACCAACACAGTAGGCCAGGGTGGCAACACTCACCCTCTCACCAACACAGTAGGCCAGGGTGACAACACTCACCCTCTCACCAACACAGTAGGCCAGGGAGACCATTCTCACCCTCTCACAAACACAGTAGGCCAGGGTGACAACACTCACCCTCTCACCAACACAGTAGGCCAGGGAGGCAACGCTCTCCCTCTCACCAACACAGTAGGCTAGGGAGGCAACGCTCTCCCTCTCAGCAACACTGTAGACCAGGGAGGCAACTCTCTCCCTCTCACCAACACAGTAGGCCAGGGAGGCAACATTCACTCTCCCACCAACACAGTAGGTCAGAGAGTCCACACTCACCCTCACACCAACACAGTAGGCCAGGGAAGCAACACTCACCCTCCCACCAACACAGTAGGCCAGGGAGGCCACACTCACCCACTCACCAACACATTAGGCCATGGAGGCCACACTCACCCACTCACCAACACAGTAGGCCAGGGTGACAACACTCACCCTCCCACCAACACAGTAGGCCAGGGAGGCCACACTCACCCACTCACCAACACAGTAGGCCAGGGAGGGAACACTCTCCCTTTCACCAACACAGTAGGCTAGGGAGGCAACACTCACCCTCTCACCAAAACAATTGGTAAGGGGGCAACACTAACCCTCTCACCAACACAGTAGGCCGGGGAGGCAACATTCACCCTCGCACTAACACAGTAGGCCAGGGTGGCAACACTCACCCACTCACCAACACAGTAGGCCGGGGAGGCAACATTCACCCTCGCACTAACACAGTAGGCCAGGGTGGCAACACTCACCCTCTCACCAACACAATAGGCCAAAAAGGTAGCACTCGCCCTCTCACAAACACAGTAGGCCAGGGAGGCAACACTCACCCTCTCACCAACACAGTAAGCCAGGGAGGCAACACTCACCCTCTCACCACCACTGTAAACCAGGGAGGCAACACTCACCCTCTCACGAACACAGTAGGCTAGGGATGCAACACTCACCCTCTCACCAACACAGTAGGCCAGGGTGACAACACTCACCCTCTCACCAACACAGTAGGCCAGGTTGATAACACTCACCCTCTCACCAACACAGTAGGCCAGGGAGGCAACACTCACCCTCTCACGAACACAGTAGGCCAGGGTGACAACACTCACCCTTTCACCAACACAGTAGGCCATATGGACAACACTCACCCTCTCACCAACACAGTAGGCTAGGGAGGCAACACTAACCCTCTCACCAACACAGTAGACCAGGGTGACAACACTCACCCTCTCACCAACACAGTAGGCCAGGTTGACAACACTCACCCTCTCACCAACACAGTAGGCCAGGGAGGCAACACTCACCCTCTCACGAACACAGTAGGCCAGGGAGACAACACTCACCCTTTCACCAACACAGTAGGCCATATGGACAACACTCACCCTCTCACCAACACAATAGGCCAGGGAGGCAACACTCATTCTTTCACCAACACAGTAGGCCAGGTTGGCAACACTCACCCTCTCACCAAGACAGTAGGCCAGGGAGGCAACACTCACCCTCTCACCAACACAGTAGGCCAGGGAGGCAACACTCACCCTCTCACCAACACAGTAGGCCAGGGTGACAACACTCACCCTCTCACCAACACAGTAGTCCGGGGAGGCAACATTCACCCTCGCACCAACACAGTAGGCCAGGGTGGCAACTCTCACCCTCTCACCAACACAATAGGCCAAAAAGGTAGCACTCACCCTCTCACAAACACAGTAGGCCAGGGAGGCAACACTCACCCTCTCACCAACACAGTAGGCCAGGGAGGCAACACTCACCCTCTCACCAACACAGTAGGCCTGGGAAGCAACACTCACCCTCTCACCAACACAGTAGGCCAGGGAGGCAACACTCACCCTCTCACCAACACAGTAGGCCAGGGAGGCAACACTCACCCTCTCACCACCACTGTAAACCGGGGAGGCAACACTCACCCTCTCACCAACACAGTAGGCCAGGGAGGCCACACTCACCCTCTCACCAACACAGTAGGCCAGGGAGGCAACACTCACCCTCTCACCACCACTGTAAACCAGGGAGGCAACACTCACCCTCTCACCAACACAGTAGGCCAGGGAGGCCACACTCACCCTCTCACCAACACAGTAGGCCAGGGTGGCAACACTCACCCTCTCACCAACACAGTAGGCCAGGGAGGCAACACTCACCCTCTCACCACCACTGTAAACCAGGGAGGCAACACTCACCCTCTCACCAACACAGTAGGCCAGGGAGGCCACACTCACCCTCTCACCAACACAGTAGGCCAGGGTGGCAACACTCACCCTCTCACCAACACAGTAGGCCAGGGTGACAACACTCACCCTCTCACCAACACAGTAGGCCAGGGAAACCATTCTCACCCTCTCACCAACACAGTAGGCTAGGGAGGCAACGCTCTCCCTCTCAGCAACACTGTAGACCAGGGAGGCAACTCTCTCCCTCTCACCAACACAGTAGGCCAGGGAGGCAACATTCACTCTCCCACCAACACAGTAGGTCAGAGAGTCCATACTCACCCTCACACCAACACAGTAGGCCAGGGAAGCAACATTCACCCTCTCACCAACACAGTAGGCCAGGGAGGCCACACTCACCCACTCACCAACACAGTAGGCCAGGGAGGCCACACTCACCCACTCACCTACACAGTAGGCCAGGGTGACAACACTCACCCTCCCACCAACACAGTAGGCCAGGGAGGCCACACCCACCCACTCACCAACACAGTAGGCCAGGGAGGGAACACTCTCCCTTTCACCAACACAGTAGGCTAGGGAGGCAACACTCACCCTCTCACCAAAACAATTGGTAAGGGGGCAACACTAACCCTCTCACCAACACAGTAGGCCGGGGAGGCAACATTCACCCTCGCACTAACACAGTAGGCCAGGGTGGCAACACTCACCCTCTCACCAACACAATAGGCCAAAAATGTAGCACTCACCCTCTCACAAACACAGTAGGCCTGGTTGGAAACACTCACCCACTCACCAACACAGTAGGCCGGGGAGGCAACATTCACCCTCTCACCAACACAGTAGGCCAGGGTGGCAACACTCACCCTCTCACCAACACAATAGGCCAAAAAGGTAGCACTCACCCTCTCACAAACACAGTAGGCCAGGGAGGCAACACTCACCCTCTCACCAACACAGTAAGCCAGGGAGGCAACACTCACCCTCTCACCACCACTGTAAACCAGGGAGGCAACACTCACCCTCTCACGAACACAGTAGGCTAGGGAGGCAACACTCACCCTCTCACCAACACAATAGGCCAGGGTGACAACACTCACCCTCTCACCAACACAGTAGGCCAGGTTGACAACACTCACCCTCTCTCCAACACAGTAGGCCAGGGAGGCAACACTCACCCTCTCACGAACACAGTAGGCCAGGGAGACAACACTCACCCTTTCACCAACACAGTAGGCCATATGGACAACACTCACCCTCTCACCAACACAGTAGGCTAGGGAGGCAACACTCACCCTCTCACCAACACAGTAGACCAGGGTGACAACACTCACCCTCTCACCAACACAGTAGGCCAGGTTGACAACACTCACCCTCTCACCAACACAGTAGGCCAGGGAGGCAACACTCACCCTCTCACGAACACAGTAGGCCAGGGAGACAACACTCACCCTTTCACCAACACAGTAGGCCATATGGACAACACTCACCCTCTCACCAACACAATAGGCCAGGGAGGCAACACTCATTCTTTCACCAACACAGTAGGCCAGGTTGGCAAAACTCACCCTCTCACCAAGACAGTAGGCCAGGGAGGCAACACTCACCCTCTCACCAACACAGTAGGCCAGGGAGGCAACACTCACCCTCTCACCAACACAGTAGGCCAGGGTGACAACACTCTCCCTCTCACCAACACAGTAGGCCAGGGAGGCAACACTCACCCTCTCACCAACACAGTACCAGGGAGGCAACACAGTAGGCCAGGGAGGCAACACTCACCCTCTCACCAACACAGTAGGCCATTTGGACAACACTCACCCTCTCATCAACACAGTAGGCCAGGGAGGCAACACTCACCCTCTCACCAACACAGTAGGCCAGGGAGGCAACACAGTAGGCCAGGGAGGCAACACTCACCCTATCACCAACACAGCAGGCCAGAGAGGCAACACTCATTCTCTCACCAACACAGTAGGCCAGGGAGGCAACACTCACCCTCTCACGAACACAGTAGGCCAAGGAGACAACACTCACCCTCTCACCAACACAGAGGCCAGGAAGGCAACACTCACCCTCTCACCAACACAGAGGCCAGGAAGGCAACACTCACCCTCTCACCAACACAGTAGACCAGGGTGACAACACTCCCCCACTCCCCAACACAGTAAGCCAGGGAGGCAACACTCACCCTCTCACCAACACAGTAGGCCAGGGAGGCCACTCTCATCCTCTCACCAACACCGTAGGCCAGGTTGCCAACACTCACCCTCTCACCAACACAGTAGGCCAGGGAGGCAACACTCACCCTCTCACCACCACTGTAAACCAGGGAGGCAACACTCACCCTCTCACCAACACAGTAGGCCGGGGAGGCCACACTCACCCTCTCACCAACACAGTAGGCCAGGGAGGCAACACTCACCCTCTCACCACCACTGTAAACCAGGGAGGCAACACTCACCCTCTCACCAACACAGTAGGCCAGGGAGGCCACACTCACCCTCTCACCAACACAGTAGGCCAGGGTGGCAACACTCACCCTCTCACCAACACAGTAGGCCAGGGAGGCAACACTCACCCTCTCATCACCACTGTAAACCAGGGAGGCAACACTCACCCTCTCACCAACACAGTAGGCCAGGGAGGCCACACTCACCCTCTCACCAACACAGTAGGCCAGGGTGGCAACACTCACCCTCTCACCAACACAGTAGGCCAGGGTGACAACACTCACCCTCTCACCAACACAGTAGGCCAGGGAGACCATTCTCACCCTCTCACAAACACAGTAGGCCAGGGTGACAACACTCACCCTCTCACCAACACAGTAGGCCAGGGAGGCAACGCTCTCCCTCTCACCAACACAGTAGGCTAGGGAGGCAACGCTCTCCCTCTCAGCAACACTGTAGACCAGGGAGGCAACTCTCTCCCTCTCACCAACACAGTAGGCCAGGGAGGCAACATTCACTCTCCCACCAACACAGTAGGTCAGAGAGTCCACACTCACCCTCACACCAACACAGTAGGCCAGGGAAGCAACACTCACCCTCCCACCAACACAGTAGGCCAGGGAGGCCACACTCACCCACTCACCAACACATTAGGCCATGGAGGCCACACTCACCCACTCATCAACACAGTAGGCCAGGGTGACAACACTCACCCTCCCACCAACACAGTAGGCCAGGGAGGCCACACTCACCCACTCACCAACACAGTAGGCCAGGGAGGGAACACTCTCCCTTTCACCAACACAGTAGGCTAGGGAGGCAACACTCACCCTCTCACCAAAACAATTGGTAGGGGGCAACACTAACCCTCTCACCAACACAGTAGGCCGGGGAGGCAACATTCACCCTCGCACTAACACAGTAGGCCAGGGTGGCAACACTCACCCACTCACCAACACAGTAGGCCGGGGAGGCAACATTCACCCTCGCACTAACACAGTAGGCCAGGGTGGCAACACTCACCCTCTCACCAACACAATAGGCCAAAGAGGTAGCACTCACCCTCTCACAAACACAGTAGGCCAGGGAGGCAACACTCACCCTCTCACCAACACAGTAAGCCAGGGAGGCAACACTCACCCTCTCACCACCACTGTAAACCAGGGAGGCAACACTCACCCTCTCACGAACACAGTAGGCTAGGGATGCAACACTCACCCTCTCACCAACACAGTAGGCCAGGGTGACAACACTCACCCTCTCACCAACACAGTAGGCCAGGTTGATAACACTCACCCTCTCACCAACACAGTAGGCCAGGGAGGCAACACTCACCCTCTCACGAACACAGTAGGCCAGGGAGACAACACTCACCCTTTCACCAACACAGTAGGCCATATGGACAACACTCACCCTCTCACCAACACAGTAGGCTAGGGAGGCAACACTCACCCTCTCACCAACACAGTAGACCAGGGTGACAACACTCACCCTCTCACCAACACAGTAGGCCAGGTTGACATCACTCACCCTCTCACCAACACAGTAGGCCAGGGAGGCAACACTCACCCTCTCACGAACACAGTAGGCCAGGGAGACAACACTCACCCTTTCACCAACACAGTAGGCCATATGGACAACACTCACCCTCTCACCAACACAGTAGGCTAGGGAGGCAACACTCACCCTCTCACCAACACAGTAGACCAGGGTGACAACACTCACCCTCTCACCAACACAGTAGGCCAGGTTGACATCACTCACCCTCTCACCAACACAGTAGGCCAGGGAGGCAACACTCACCCTCTCACGAACACAATAGGCCAGGGAGGAAACACTCATTCTTTCACCAACACAGTAGGCCAGGTTGGCAACACTCACCCTCTCACCAAGACAGTAGGCCAGGGAGGCAACACTCACCCTCTCACCAACACAGTAGGCCAGGGAGGCAACACTCACCCTCTCACCAACACAGTAAGCCAGGGTGACAACACTCACCCTCTCACAAACACAGTAGGCCGGGGAGGCAACATTCACCCTCGCACCAACACAGTAGGCCAGGGTGGCAACTCTCACCCTTCACTAACACAATAGGCCAAAAAGGTAGCACTCACCCTCTCACAAACACAGTAGGCCAGGGAGGCAACACTCACCCTCTCACCAACACAGTAGGCCAGGGAGGCAACACTCACCCTCTCACCAACACAGTAGGCCAGGGAAGCAACACTCACCCTCTCACCAACACAGTAGGCCAGGGAGGCAACACTCACCCTCTCACCAACACAGTAGGCCAGGGAGGCAACACTCACCCTCTCACCACCATTGTAAACCAGGGAGGCAACACTCACCCTCTCACCAACACAGTAGGCCAGGGAGGCCACACTCACCCTCTCACCAACACAGTAGGCCAGGGAGGCAACACTCACCCTCTCACCACCACTGTAAACCAGGGAGGCAACACTCACCCTCTCACCAACACAGTAGGCCAGGGAGGCCACACTCACCCTCTCACCAACACAGTAGGCCAGGGTGGCAACACTCACCCTCTCACCAACACAGTAGGCCAGGGAGGCAACACTCACCCTCTCACCACCACTGTAAACCAGGGAGGCAACACTCACCCTCTCACCAACACAGTAGGCCAGGGAGGCCACACTCACCCTCTCACCAACACAGTAGGCCAGGGTGGCAACACTCACCCTCTCACCAACACAGTAGGCCAGGGTGACAACACTCACCCTCTCACCAACACAGTAGGCCAGGGAGACCATTCTCACCCTCTCACCAACACAGTAGGCTAGGGAGGCAACGCTCTCCCTCTCAGCAACACTGTAGACCAGGGAGGCAACTCTCTCCCTCTCACCAACACAGTAGGCCAGGGAGGCAACATTCACTCTCCCACCAACACAGTAGGTCAGAGAGTCCACACTCACCCTCACACCAACACAGTAGGCCAGGGAAGCAACATTCACCCTCTCACCAACACAGTAGGCCAGGGAGGCCACACTCACCCACTCACCAACACAGTAGGCCAGGGAGTCCACACTCACCCACTCACCTACACAGTAGGCCAGGGTGACAACACTCACCCTCCCACCAACACAGTAGGCCAGGGAGGCCACACTCACCCACTCACCAACACAGTAGGCAGGGAGGGAACACTCTCCCTTTCACCAACACAGTAGGCTAGGGAGGCAACACTCACCCTCTCACCAAAACAATTGGTAAGGGGGCAACACTAACCCTCTCACCAACACAGTAGGCCGGGGAGGCAACATTCACCCTCGCACTAACACAGTAGGCCAGGGTGGCAACACTCACCCTCTCACCAACACAATAGGCCAAAAATGTAGCACTCACCCTCTCACAAACACAGTAGGCCTGGTTGGAAACACTCACCCACTCACCAACACAGTAGGCCGGGGAGGCAACATTCACCCTCTCACCAACACAGTAGGCCAGGGTGGCAACACTCACCCTCTCACCAACACAATAGGCCAAAAAGGTAGCACTCACCCTCTCACAAACACAGTAGGCCAGGGAGGCAACACTCACCCTCTCACCAACACAGTAAGCCAGGGAGGCAACACTCACCCTCTCACCACCACTGTAAACCAGGGAGGCAACACTCACCCTCTCACGAACACAGTAGGCTAGGGAGGCAACACTCACCCTCTCACCAACACAATAGGCCAGGGTGACAACACTCACCCTCTCACCAACACAGTAGGCCAGGTTGACAACACTCACCCTCTCACCAACACAGTAGGCCAGGGAGGCAACACTCACCCTCTCACGAACACAGTAGGCCAGGGAGACAACACTCACCCTTTCACCAACACAGTAGGCCATATGGACAACACTCACCCTCTCACCAACACAGTAGGCTAGGGAGGCAACACTCACCCTCTCACCAACACAGTAGACCAGGGTGACAACACTCACCCTCTCACCAACACAGTAGGCCAGGTTGACAACACTCACCCTCTCACCAACACAGTAGGCCAGGGAGGCAACACTCACCCTCTCACGAACACAGTAGGCCAGGGAGACAACACTCACCCTTTCACCAACACAGTAGGCCATATGGACAACACTCACCCTCTCACCAACACAATAGGCCAGGGAGGCAACACTCATTCTTTCACCAACACAGTAGGCCAGGTTGGCAACACTCACCCTCTCACCAAGACAGTAGGCCAGGGAGGCAACACTCACCCTCTCACCAACACAGTAGGCCAGGGAGGCAACACTCACCCTCTCACCAACACAGTAGGCCAGGGTGACAACACTCTCCCTCTCACCAACACAGTAGGCCAGGGAGGCAACACTCACCCTCTCACCAACACAGTAGGCCAGGGAGGCAACACAGTAGGCCAGGGAGGCAACACTCACCCTCTCACCAACACAGTAGGCCATTTGGACAACACTCACCCTCTCATCAACACAGTAGGCCAGGGAGGCAACACTCACCCTCTCACCAACACAGTAGGCCAGGGAGGCAACACAGTAGGCCAGGGAGGCAACACTCACCCTATCACCAACACAGCAGGCCAGGGAGGCAACACTCATTCTCTCACCAACACAGTAGGCCAGGGAGGCAACACTCACCCTCTCACGAACACAGTAGGCCAAGGAGACAACACTCACCCTCTCACCAACACAGAGGCCAGGAAGGCAACACTCACCCTCTCACCAACACAGAGGCCAGGAAGGCAACACTCACCCTCTCACCAACACAGTAGACCAGGGTGACAACACTCCCCCACTCCCCAACACAGTAAGCCAGGGAGGCAACACTCACCCTCTCACCAACACAGTAGGCCAGGGAGGCCACTCTCATCCTCTCACCAACACCGTAGGCCAGGTTGCCAACACTCACCCTCTCACCAACACAGTATGCCAGGGAGGCAACACTCACCCTCTCACCAACACAGAGGACAGGAAGGCAATAATCACCCTCTCACCAACACAGTAGGCCAGGGAGGCAACACTCACCCTCTCACTAACACTGTAGACCAGGGAGGCAAAACTCACCCTCTCACCAACACAGTAGGCCAGGGTGACAACAATCACCCTCCCACCAACACAGTAGGGCAGGGAAGCCACTCTCATCTTCTCACCAACACAGTTGGCCAGGGAGGCAACACTCTCCCTCTCACCAACACATTACGCCAGGGAGGCAACACTCACCCTCTATCCAACACAATTTGTAAGGGGGGCAAAACAAACTCTTTCACCAACACAGTAGGCCAGGGAAGCCACTCTCATCCTCTCACCAACACAGTAGGCCAGGGAGGCAACGCTCACCCTCTCACCAACACAGTAGGCCAGGGAGGCAACGCTCACCCTCTCACCAACACAGAGGCCAGGGAGGCAACACTCACCCTCTCACCAATACAGTAAGCCAGGGAGGCAACACACACCCTCTCACCAACACAGTAGGCCAGGGAGGCAACGCTCACTCTCTCACCAACACAGTAGGCCAGGGTGACAACACTCACCCTCTCACCAACACAGTAGGCCAGGGAGACAACACTCACCCTCTCACCAACACAGTAGGCCAGGGAGACAACACTCACCCTCTCACCAACACAGTAGGCCAGGGAGACAACACTCACCCTCTCACAACACAGTAGGCCAGGGAGGCAACACTCACCCTCTCACTAACACCGTAGGCCAGGTTGCCAACACTCACCCTCTCAGCAACACAGAGGCCAGGGAGGCAACACTTATCCTCTCACCAACACAGTAGGCCAGGGAGGCAACACTCACCCTCTCACCAACACAGTAGGCCAGGGAGGCAATACTCACCCTCTCACCAACACAGTAGACCAGGGAGGCAACACTCACCCTCTCACCAACACAGTAGGCCAGGGAGGCAATACTCCCCCTCTCACCAATACAGTAGACCAGGGAGGCAATACTCACCCTCTCACCAACACAGTAGGCCAGGGAGGCCACACTCACCCTCTCACCAACACAATTCGTAAGGGGGGCATAACAAACTCTTTCACCAACACAGTAGGCCAGGGAGGCAACGCTCACCCTCTCACCAAAACAGTAGGCCAGGGAGGCAACACTCACCCTCTCACCAACACAGTAGGCCAGGGAGGCAACACTCACCCTCTCACCAACACAGTAGGCCAGGGAGGCAACGTTAACCCTCTCACCAACACAGTAGGCCAGGGAGGCAACGCTCACCCTCTCACCAAAACAGTAGGCCAGGGAGGCAACGTTAACCCTCTCACCAACACAGTAGGCCAGGGAGGCAACACTCACCCTCTCACCAACACAGAGGCCAGGGAGGCAACACTCACCCTCTCACCAACACAGTAGGCCAGGGAGGCAACACTCACCCTCTCACCAACACAGTAGGCTAAGGAGGCAACACTCACCCTCTCACCAACACAGTAGGCCAAATGGACAACACTCACCCTCTCACCAACACAATAGGCCAGGGAGGCAACACTCATTCTTTCACCAACACAGTAGGCCAGGTTGGCAACACTCACCCTCTCACCAAGACAGTAGGCCAGGGAGGCAACACTCACCCTCTCACCAACACAGTAGGCCAGGGAGGCAACACTCACCCTCTCACCAACACAGTAGGCCAGGGTGACAACACTCACCCTCTCACCAACACAGTAGGCCGGGGAGGCAACATTCACCCTCGCACCAACACAGTAGGCCAGGGTGGCAACTCTCACCCTCTCACCAACACAATAGGCCAAAAAGGTAGCACTCACCCTCTCACAAACACAGTAGGCCAGGGAGGCAACACTCACCCTCTCACCAACACAGTAGGCCAGGGAGGCAACACTCACCCTCTCACCAACACAGTAGGCCAGGGAAGCAACACTCACCCTCTCACCAACACAGTAGGCCAGGGAGGCAACACTCACCCTCTCACCAACACAGTAGGCCAGGGAGGCAACACTCACCCTCTCACCACCACTGTAAACCAGGGAGGCAACACTCACCCTCTCACCAACACAGTAGGCCAGGGAGGCCACACTCACCCTCTCACCAACACAGTAGGCCAGGGTGGCAACACTCACCCTCTCACCAACACAGTAGGCCAGGGAAGCAACACTCACCCTCTCACCAACACAGTAGGCCAGGGAGGCCACACTCACCCTCTCACCAACACAGTAGGCCAGGGAGGCAACACTCACCCTCTCACCACCACTGTAAACCAGGGAGGCAACACTCACCCTCTCACCAACACAGTAGGCCAGGGAGGCCACACTCACCCTCTCACCAACACAGTAGGCCAGGGTGGCAACACTCACCCTCTCACCAACACAGTAGGCCAGGGAGGCAACACTCACCCTCTCACCACCACTGTAAACCAGGGAGGCAACACTCACCCTCTCACCAACACAGTAGGCCAGGGAGGCCACACTCACCCTCTCACCAACACAGTAGGCCAGGGTGGCAACACTCACCCTCTCACCAACACAGTAGGCCAGGGTGACAACACTCACCCTCTCACCAACACAGTAGGCCAGGGAGACCATTCTCACCCTCTCACCAACACAGTAGGCTAGGGAGGCAACGCTCTCCCTCTCAGCAACACTGTAGACCAGGGAGGCAACTCTCTCCCTCTCACCAACACAGTAGGCCAGGGAGGCAACATTCACTCTCCCACCAACACAGTAGGTCAGAGAGTCCACACTCACCCTCACACCAACACAGTAGGCCAGGGAAGCAACATTCACCCTCTCACACACACAGTAGGCCAGGGAGGCCACACTCACCCACTCACCAACACAGTAGGCCAGGGAGGCCACACTCACCCACTCACCTACACAGTAGGCCAGGGTGACAACACTCACCCTCCCACCAACACAGTAGGCCAGGGAGGCCACACTCACCCACTCACCAACACAGTAGGCCAGGGAGGGAACACTCTCCCTTTCACCAACACAGTAGGCTAGGGAGGCAACACTCACCCTCTCACCAAAACAATTGGTAAGGGGGCAACACTAACCCTCTCACCAACACAGTAGGCCGGGGAGGCAACATTCACCCTCGCACTAACACAGTAGGCCAGGGTGGCAACACTCACCCTCTCACCAACACAATAGGCCAAAAATGTAGCACTCACCCTCTCACAAACACAGTAGGCCTGGTTGGAAACACTCACCCACTCACCAACACAGTAGGCCGGGGAGGCAACATTCACCCTCTCACCAACACAGTAGGCCAGGGTGGCAACACTCACCCTCTCACCAACACAATAGGCCAAAAAGGTAGCACTCACCCTCTCACAAACACAGTAGGCCAGGGAGGCAACACTCACCCTCTCACCAACACAGTAAGCCAGGGAGGCAACACTCACCCTCTCACCACCACTGTAAACCAGGGAGGCAACACTCACCCTCTCACGAACACAGTAGGCTAGGGAGGCAACACTCACCCTCTCACCAACACAATAGGCCAGGGTGACAACACTCACCCTCTCACCAACACAGTAGGCCAGGTTGACAACACTCACCCTCTCACCAACACAGTAGGCCAGGGAGGCAACACTCACCCTCTCACGAACACAGTAGGCCAGGGAGACAACACTCACCCTTTCACCAACACAGTAGGCCATATGGACAACACTCACCCTCTCACCAACACAATAGGCCAGGGAGGCAACACTCATTCTTTCACCAACACAGTAGGCCAGGTTGGCAACACTCACCCTCTCACCAAGACAGTAGGCCAGGGAGGCAACACTCACCCTCTCACCAACACAGTAGGCCAGGGAGGCAACACTCACCCTCTCACCAACACAGTAGGCCAGGGTGACAACACTCTCCCTCTCCCAACACAGTAGGCCAGGGAGGCAACACTCACCCTCTCACCAACACAGTAGGCCAGGGAGGCAACACAGTAGGCCAGGGAGGCAACACTCACCCTCTCACCAACACAGTAGGCCATTTGGACAACACTCACCCTCTCATCAACACAGTAGGCCAGGGAGGCAACACTCACCCTCTCACCAACACAGTAGGCCAGGGAGGCAACACAGTAGGCCAGGGAGGCAACACTCACCCTATCACCAACACAGCAGGCCAGGGAGGCAACACTCATTCTCTCACCAACACAGTAGGCCAGGGAGGCAACACTCACCCTCTCACGAACACAGTAGGCCAAGGAGACAACACTCACCCTCTCACCAACACAGAGGCCAGGAAGGCAACACTCACCCTCTCACCAACACAGTAGACCAGGGTGACAACACTCCCCCACTCCCCAACACAGTAAGCCAGGGAGGCAACACTCACCCTCTCACCAACACAGTAGGCCAGGGAGGCCACTCTCATCCTCTCACCAACACCGTAGGCCAGGTTGCCAACACTCACCCTCTCACCAACACAGTATGCCAGGGAGGCAACACTCACCCTCTCACCAACACAGAGGACAGGAAGGCAATAATCACCCTCTCACCAACACAGTAGGCCAGGGAGGCAACACTCACCCTCTCACTAACACTGTAGACCAGGGAGGCAAAACTCACCCTCTCACCAACACAGTAGGCCAGGGTGACAACAATCACCCTCCCACCAACACAGTAGGGCAGGGAAGCCACTCTCATCCTCTCACCAACACAGTTGGCCAGGGAGGCAACACTCTCCCTCTCACCAACACAGTACGCCAGGGAGGCAACACTCACCCTCTATCCAACACAATTTGTAAGGGGGGCAAAACAAACTCTTTCACCAACACAGTAGGCCAGGGAAGCCACTCTCATCCTCTCACCAACACAGTAGGCCAGGGAGGCAACACTCACCCTCTCACCAACACAGTAGGCCAGGGAGGCAACGCTCACCCTCTCACCAACACAGAGGCCAGGGAGGCAACACTCACCCTCTCACCAATACAGTAAGCCAGGGAGGCAACACACACCCTCTCACCAACACAGTAGGCCAGGGAGGCAACGCTCACTCTCTCACCAACACAGTAGGCCAGGGTGACAACACTCACCCTCTCACCAACACAGTAGTCCAGGGAGACAACACTCACCCTCTCACCAACACAGTAGGCCAGGGAGACAACACTCACCCTCTCACCAACACAGTAGGCCAGGGAGACAACACTCACCCTCTCACAACACAGTAGGCCAGGGAGGCAACACTCACCCTCTCACTAACACCGTAGGCCAGGTTGCCAACACTCACCCTCTCAGCAACACAGAGGCCAGGGAGGCAACACTTATCCTCTCACCAACACAGTAGGCCAGGGAGGCAACACTCACCCTCTCACCAACACAGTAGGCCAGGGAGGCAATACTCACCCTCTCACCAACACAGTAGACCAGGGAGGCAACACTCACCCTCTCACCAACACAGTAGGCCAGGGAGGCAATACTCACCCTCTCACCAACACAGTAGACCAGGGAGGCAATACTCACCCTCTCACCAACACAGTAGGCCAGGGAGGCCACACTCACCCTCTCACCAACACAATTCGTAAGGGGGGCATAACAAACTCTTTCACCAACACAGTAGGCCAGGGAGGCAACGCTCACCCTCTCACCAAAACAGTAGGCCAGGGAGGCAACACTCACCCTCTCACCAACACAGTAGGCCAGGGAGGCAACACTCACCCTCTCACCAACACAGTAGGCCAGGGAGGCAACGTTAACCCTCTCACCAACACAGTAGGCCAGGGAGGCAACGCTCACCCTCTCACCAAAACAGTAGGCCAGGGAGGCAACGTTAACCCTCTCACCAACACAGTAGGCCAGGGAGGCAACACTCACCCTCTCACCAACACAGAGGCCAGGGAGGCAACACTCACCCTCTCACCAACACAGTAGGCCAGGGAGGCAACACTCACCCTCTCACCAACACAGTAGGCTAAGGAGGCAACACTCACCCTCTCACCAACACAGTAGGCCAGGGTGACAACACTCACCCTCTCACCAACAAAGTAGGCGAGGGAGGCAATACTCACCCTCTCACCAACACAGTAGGCGAGGGAGGCAACACTCACCCTCTCACCAACACAGTAGGCCAGGGTGACAACACGCACCCTCTCACCAACACAGAAATCCAGCGTGACAACACTCACTCTCTCACCAACACAGTAGGCCAGGGAGGAAACAATCACAAATACAGTCCGCCAGGGTGACAACATTCACCCTTTCACCAACAAAATAGACCAAAAAGATAAAACTCACCCTCTAACCAACACAGTAGGCCAGGGAGGCCACACTCAACCTCTCCCCAACACAGTAGGCCAGGGAGGCAACGCTCTCTCTCTCAGCAACACTGTAGACCAGGGAGGCAAAACACTCCCTCTCACCTACACAGAAGGCCAGGGTGGCAACACTCTCCCTCTCACGAACACAGTAGGCCAGGGTGACCACACTCACCCTTTCACAACACAGTAGGTCAGCGAGGCAACACTCTCCCTCTCACCAAGACAATAGGCCAAAGAGTCAACACTCACCCTATACCCAATACAATAGGCCAGGGTAGAAACACTCATTCTCTCTCCAACACAGTAGGCCAGGGAGGCAACACTCACTCTCTCACCAACACAGTAGGCCAGGAAGGCAACACTCATTCTCTCACCAACACAGAAGGCCAGGGAGGCAACACTCTCCCTCTCACCAACACAGTAGACTAGGGAGGCAACACTCTCCCTCTCACCAACAAAGTATTCAAGGGATGCAAAACTACCCCTCTCACCAACACAATAGACCAGGGAGGCAATACTCACCCTCTCACCAACACAGAAATCCAGGGAGGCAACACTCTCCTTCTCGGCAACACAGTAGGCCAAGGAGGCAACACTCACTCTCTCACGAGCACAGTAATCCAGGGTGACAACACTCACCCACTCCCCAACACAGTAAGGCTGAAAGGCAACACTCTCCCTCTCACCAACACAGTTGACCAGGGTTACAACACTCACCCTCTCACCAACACAGTAGGCCAGGGAGGCAACACTCTTCCTCTCACCAACACAGTAGGCCAGGGATACAACACTCACCATCTCACCAACACAGTAGGCCAGGGAGACAACACTCTCCCTCTTACCAACACAGAAATTCAGGGTGGCAACACTCACCCTCTCACCAACACAGTAGGCCAGGGAGGCAACGCTCTCTCTCTCGCCAACACAGTAGGCGAGAGAGGCAACACTCACCCTCTCACCAACACAGTAGGCCATGGTGACAACACTCACTCTCTCGTCAACACAGTGGGCCAAGGACGCAACACTTACCCTCTCACCAACACAGTAGGCTATGGTGACAACACTCACTCTCTCATCAACACAGTAGGCGAGAGAGGCAACACTCACCCTCTCACCAACACAGTAGGCCATGGTGACAACACTCACCCTCTCACCAACACAGTACGCCAGGGAGGCCACACTCACCCTCTCACCAACACAGTAGGCCAGGAAAGCAACACTTACCCTCTCACCAAAACAGTAGGCCAGGGTGACAACACTCACCCTCTCACCAGCACAGTAGGCCAGGGAGGCCACACTCACCCTCTCACCAACACAGTAGGCCAGGAAGGCAACACTTACCCTCTCACCAAAACAGTAGGCCAGGGTGACAACACTCACCCTCTCACCAACACAGTAGGCCATGGAGGCAACACTCTTCCTATCACCAACACAGTAGATCAGGGAGGCAACACTCTCCCTCTCGCCAACACAGTAGGCGAGGGAGGCAACACTCACCCTCTCACCAACACAGTAGGCCATGGTGACAACACTCTCCCTCTCACCAACACAGTAGGCCAGGGAGGCAACACTCTCCCTCTCACCAACACAGTAGGCCAGGGAGGTAAGACTCACCCACTCACCAACACAGTAGGCCAGGGAGGCAACACTCTCCCTCTCACCAACACAGTAGGCTAGGGAGGCAACACTCACCCTCTCACCAACACAGTAGGTTAGGGAGGCAACACTCACCCTCTCACCAACACAGTAGGCCAGGGAGGCAACACTCTCCCTCTCACCAACACAGTATGCCAGGGAGGCAACACTCACTCTCCCACCAACACAATAGGCGAGGGTGGCAACACTCACCCTCTCACCAACACAGTAGGTAAGGGAGGCAACACTCACCCTCTCACCAACACAGTAGGCGAGGGAGGCAACACTCACCCTCTCACGAACACATTAGGCGAGGTTAGGCAACACTCTCCCTCTCACCAACACAGTAGGCCAGGGAGGCAACACTCACCCTCTCACCAACATAGTAGGCCAGAGAGGCAACACTCCCCCTCTCACCAACACAGTAGGCCAGGGTGACAACACTCACCCTCTCACCAACACAATTGGCCAGGGAGGCAACACTCACCCTCTCACCAACACAATTGGCCAGGGAGGCAACACTCACCCTCTCACCAACACAGTAGGCCAGGGAGGCAACACTCATACTCTCACCAACACAGTAGGTCATAGTGACAACACTCACCCTCTCACCAACACAGTAGGCCATGGTGACAACACTCACCCTCTCACCAACACAGTAGGTCATAGTGACAACACTCACCCTCTCACCAACACAGTAGGTCATAAAGACAACACTCACCCTCTCACCAACACAGTAGGTCATAGTGACAATACTCACCCTCTCTCACCAACACAGTATGTCATAGTGACACCATTCACCCTCTCACCAACACAGTAGGTCATAGTGACAACACTCACCCTCTCACCAACACAGTAGGCCAGGGAGACAACACTTACCCTCTCACCAACACAGTAGGCCAAGGAGGCAACACTCACCCTTTCACCAACACAGTAGGCCAGGGAGGCAACAGTCTCCCTCTCACCAACACAGTAGGCCAGGGAGGCAACACTCTCCCTCTAATCAACATAGTTTACCAGGGACGCAACACTGTCCCTCTGACCAACACAGTAGACCACTGTGTCAACACTCACTCTCTCACCAACACAGTAGGCGAGGGAGGCAACACTCACCCTCTCACCAACACAGTAGGTCATAGTGACAACACTCACCCTCTCACCAACACAGTAGGTCATAGTGACAACACTCACCCTCTCACCAACACAGTAGGCCAAGGAGACAACACTTACCCTCTCACCAACACAATTGGCCAGGGAGGCAACACTCACCCTCTCACCAACACAATAGGCCAGGGAGGCCACACTCACCCTCTCACCAACACAGTTGGCCAGGGAGGCAACACTCACCCTTTCACCAACACAGTAGGCCAGGGAGGCAACACTCACCCTCTCACCAACACAGTAGACCAGGGAGCAACACTCACCCTCTCACCAACACAGTAGACCAGGGAGGCAACACTAGCCCTCTCATGAACACAGTAGACCAGGGAGCAACACTCACCCTCTCACCAACACAGTAGGCCAGGGAGGCAACACTCTTCCTGTCACCAACACAGTAGGCGAGGGAGACAACACTGACCCTCTCACCAACACAGTAGGCCAGGGTGACAACACTCACCCACTCCCCAACACAGTAGGCCAGGGAGGCAACACTCCCACTCTCACCAACACAGAAGACCAGTGAGGCAACACTCACCTTCTCACCAACACAGTAGGCCAGGGTGACAACACTCACCCTCTAACCAACACAGTAGGCGAGGTTAGGCAACACTCATCCTCTCACCAACACAGTAGGCCAGGGAAACAACACTCATCCTCTCACCAACACAGTAGGCCAGGGAAACAACACTCACCCTCTCACCAACACAGTAGGCCAGGGAGTCAACACTAACCCTCTCACTAACACAGTAGGCCAGGGAGGCAACACTCACCCACTCACAAACACAGTAGGCCAGGGAGGCAACACTATCCCTCTCACCAACACAGTAGACCAGGGAGGCAAGACTTACCCACTCACCAACACATTAGGCCAGGGAGGCAACACTCTCCCTCTCACCAACACAGTAGGCTAGGGAGGCAACACTCACCCTCTCACCAACACAGTAGGCCATGGTGACAACACTCACTCTCTCGTCAACACAGTGGGCGAAGGACGCAACACTTACCCTCTCACCAACACAGTAGGCTATGGTGACAACACTCACTCTCTCATCAACACAGTAGGCGAGAGAGGCAACACTCACCCTCTCACCAACACAGTAGGCCATGGTGACAACACTCACCCTCTCACCAACACAGTACGCCAGGGAGGCCACACTCACCCTCTCACCAACACAGTAGGCCAGGAAAGCAACACTTACCCTCTCACCAAAACAGTAGGCCAGGGTGACAACACTCACCCTCTCACCAGCACAGTAGGCCAGGGAGGCCACACTCACCCTCTCACCAACACAGTAGGCCAGGAAGGCAACACTTACCCTCTCACCAAAACAGTAGGCCAGGGTGACAACACTCACCCTCTCACCAACACAGTAGGCCATGGAGGCAACACTCTTCCTATCACCAACACAGTAGATCAGGGAGGCAACACTCTCCTTCTCGCCAACACAGTAGGCGAAGGAGGCAACACTCACCCTCTCACCAACACAGTAGGCCATGGTGACAACACTCTCCCTCTCACCAACACAGTAGGCCAGGGAGGCAACACTCTCCCTCTCACCAACACAGTAGGCCAGGGAGGTAAGACTCACCCACTCACCAACACAGTAGGCCAGGGAGGCAACACTCTCCCTCTCACCAACACAGTAGGCTAGGGAGGCAACACTCACCCTCTCACCAACACAGTAGGTTAGGGAGGCAACACTCACCCTCTCACCAACACAGTAGGCCAGGGAGGCAACACTCTCCCTCTCACCAACACAGTATGCCAGGGAGGCAACACTCACTCTCCCACCAACACAATAGGCGAGGGTGGCAACACTCACCCTCTCACCAACACAGTAGGTAAGGGAGGCAACACTCACCCTCTCACCAACACAGTAGGCGAGGGAGGCAACACTCACCCTCTCACGAACACATTAGGCGAGGTTAGGCAACACTCTCCCTCTCACCAACACAGTAGGCCAGGGAGGCAACACTCACCCTCTCACCAACATAGTAGGCCAGAGAGGCAACACTCCCCCTCTCACCAACACAGTAGGCCAGGGTGACAACACTCACCCTCTCACCAACACAATTGGCCAGGGAGGCAACACTCACCCTCTCACCAACACAATTGGCCAGGGAGGCAACACTCACCCTCTCACCAACACAGTAGGCCAGGGAGGCAACACTCATACTCTCACCAACACAGTAGGTCATAGTGACAACACTCACCCTCTCACCAACACAGTAGGCCATGGTGACAACACTCACCCTCTCACCAACACAGTAGGTCATAGTGACAACACTCACCCTCTCACCAACACAGTAGGTCATAAAGACAACACTCACCCTCTCACCAACACAGTAGGTCATAGTGACAATACTCACCCTCTCTCACCAACACAGTAGGTCATAGTGACACCATTCACCCTCTCACCAACACAGTAGGTCATAGTGACAACACTCACCCTCTCACCAACACAGTAGACCAGGGAGCAACACTCACCCTCTCACCAGCACAGTAGGCCAGGGAGGCAACACTAGCCCTCTCATGAACACAGTAGATCAGGGAGCAACACTCACCCTCTCACCAACACAGTAGGCCAGGGAGGCAACACTCTTCCTGTCCCCAACACAGTAGGCGAGGGAGACAACACTGACCCTCTCACCAACACAGTAGGCCAGGGTGACAACACTCACCCACTCCCCAACACAGTAGGCCAGGGAGGCAACACTCCCACTCTCACCAACACAGAAGACCAGTGAGGCAACACTCACCTTCTCACCAACACAGTAGGCCAGGGTGACAACACTCACCCTCTAACCAACACAGTAGGCGAGGTTAGGCAACACTCATCCTCTCACCAACACAGTAGGCCAGGGAAACAACACTCACCCTCTCACCAACACAGTAGGCCAGGGAGTCAACACTAACCCTCTCACTAACACAGTAGGCCAGGGAGGCAACACTCACCCACTCACAAACACAGTAGGCCAGGGAGGCAACACTATCCCTCTCACCAACACAGTAGGCCAGGGAGGCAAGACTTACCCACTCACCAACACATTAGGCCAGGGAGGCAACACTCTCCCTCTCACCAACACAGTAGGCTAGGGAGGCAACACTCACCCTCTCACCAACACAGTAGGCCATGGTGACAACACTCACTCTCTCGTCAACACAGTGGGCCAAGGACGCAACACTTACCCTCTCACCAACACAGTAGGCTATGGTGACAACACTCACTCTCTCATCAACACAGTAGGCGAGAGAGGCAACACTCACCCTCTCACCAACACAGTAGGCCATGGTGACAACACTCACCCTCTCACCAACACAGTACGCCAGGGAGGCCACACTCACCCTCTCACCAACACAGTAGGCCAGGAAAGCAACACTTACCCTCTCACCAAAACAGTAGGCCAGGGTGGCAACACTCACCCTCTCACCAGCACAGTAGGCCAGGGAGGCCACACTCACCCTCTCACCAACACAGTAGGCCAGGAAGGCAACACTTACCCTCTCACCAAAACAGTAGGCCAGGGTGACAACACTCACCCTCTCACCAACACAGTAGGCCATGGAGGCAACACTCTTCCTATCACCAACACAGTAGATCAGGGAGGCAACACTCTCCTTCTCGCCAACACAGTAGGCGAGGGAGGCAACACTCACCCTCTCACCAACACAGTAGGCCATGGTGACAACACTCTCCCTCTCACCAACACAGTAGGCCAGGGAGGCAACACTCTCCCTCTCACCAACACAGTAGGCCAGGGAGGTAAGACTCACCCACTCACCAACACAGTAGGCCAGGGAGGCAACACTCTCCCTCTCACCAACACAGTAGGCTAGGGAGGCAACACTCACCCTCTCACCAACACAGTAGGTTAGGGAGGCAACACTCACCCTCTCACCAACACAGTAGGCCAGGGAGGCAACACTCTCCCTCTCACCAACACAGTATGCCAGGGAGGCAACACTCACTCTCCCACCAACACAATAGGCGAGGGTGGCAACACTCACCCTCTCACCAACACAGTAGGTAAGGGAGGCAACACTCACCCTCTCACCAACACAGTAGGCGAGGGAGGCAACACTCACCCTCTCACGAACACATTAGGCGAGGTTAGGCAACACTCTCCCTCTCACCAACACAGTAGGCCAGGGAGGCAACACTCACCCTCTCACCAACATAGTAGGCCAGAGAGGCAACACTCCCCCCTCTCACCAACACAGTAGGCCAGGGTGACAACACTCACCCTCTCACCAACACAATTGGCCAGGGAGGCAACACTCACCCTCTCACCAACACAATTGGCCAGGGAGGCAACACTCACCCTCTCACCAACACAGTAGGCCAGGGAGGCAACACTCATACTCTCACCAACACAGTAGGTCATAGTGACAACACTCACCCTCTCACCAACACAGTAGGCCATGGTGACAACACTCACCCTCTCACCAACACAGAAGGTCATAGTGACAACACTCACCCTCTCACCAACACAGTAGGTCATAAAGACAACACTCACCCTCTCACCAACACAGTAGGTCATAGTGACAATACTCACCCTCTCTCACCAACACAGTAGGTCATAGTGACACCATTCACCCTCTCACCAACACAGTAGGTCATAGTGACAACACTCACCCTCTCACCAACACAGTAGGCCAGGGAGACAACACTTACCCTCTCACCAACACAGTAGGCCAAGGAGGCAACACTCACCCTTTCACCAACACAGTAGGCCAGGGAGGCAACAGTCTCCCTCTCGCCAACACAGTAGGCCAGGGAGGCAACACTCTCCCTCTAATCAACATAGTTTACCAGGGACGCAACACTGTCCCTCTGACCAACACAGTAGACCACTGTGTCAACACTCACTCTCTCACCAACACAGTAGGCGAGGGAGGCAACACTCACCCTCTCACCAACACAGTAGGTCATAGTGACAACACTCACCCTCTCACCAGCACAGTAGGTCATAGTGACAACACTCACCCTCTCACCAACACAGTAGGCCAAGGAGACAACACTTACCCTCTCACCAACACAATTGGCCAGGGAGGCAACACTCACCCTCTCACCAACACAATAGGCCAGGGAGGCCACACTCACCCTCTCACCAACACAGTTGGCCAGGGAGGCAACACTCACCCTTTCACCAACACAGTAGGCCAGGGAGGCAACACTCACCCTCTCACCAACACAGTAGACCAGGGAGCAACACTCACCCTCTCACCAACACAGTAGACCAGGGAGGCAACACTAGCCCTCTCATGAACACAGTAGACCAGGGAGCAACACTCACCCTCTCACCAACACAGTAGGCCAGGGAGGCAACACTCTTCCTGTCACCAACACAGTAGGCGAGGGAGACAACACAGACCCTCTCACCAACACAGTAGGCCAGGGTGACAACACTCACCCACTCCCCAACACAGTAGGCCCGGGAGGCAACACTCCCACTCTCACCAACACAGAAGACCAGTGAGGCAACACTCACCTTCTCACCAACACAGCAGGCCAGGGTGACAACACTCACCCTCTAACCAACACAGTAGGCGAGGTTAGGCAACACTCATCCTCTCACCAACACAGTAGGCCAGGGAAACAACACTCACCCTCTCACCAACACAGTAGGCCAGGGAGTCAACACTAACCCTCTCACTAACACAGTAGGCCAGGGAGGCAACACTCACCCACTCACAAACACAGTAGGCCAGGGAGGCAACACTATCCCTCTCACCAACACAGTAGGCCAGGGAGGCAAGACGTACCCACTCACCAACACATTAGGCCAGGGAGGCAACACTCTCCCTCTCACCAACACAGTAGGCTAGGGAGGCAACACTCACCCTCTCACCAACACAGTAGGACAGAGAGGCCACACTCACCCTCTCACCAACACAGTAGGCCAGGGTGGCAACACTCACCCTCTCACCAACACAGTAGGCCGGGGAGGCAACATTCACCCTCGCACCAACACAGTAGGCCAGGGTGGCAACTCTCACCCTCTCACCAACACAATAGGCCAAAAAGGTAGCACTCACCCTCTCACAAACACAGTAAGCCAGGGAGGCAACACTCACCCTCTCACCAACACAGTAGGCCAGGGAGGCAACACTCACCCTCTCACCAACACAGTAGGCCAGGGAAGCAACACTCACCCTCTCACCAACACAGTAGGCCAGGGAGGCAACACTCACCCTCTCACCAACACAGTAGGCCAGGGAGGCAACACTCACCCTCTCACCACCACTGTAAACCAGGGAGGCAACACTCACCCTCTCACCAACACAGTAGGCCGGGGAGGCCACACTCACCCTCTCACCAACACAGTAGGCCAGGGAGGCAACACTCACCCTCTCACCACCACTGTAAACCAGGGAGGCAACACTCACCCTCTCACCAACACAGTAGGCCAGGGAGGCCACACTCACCCTCTCACCAACACAGTAGGCCAGGGTGGCAACACTCACCCTCTCACCGACACAGTAGGCCAGGGAGGCAACACTCACCCTCTCATCACCACTGTAAACCAGGGAGGCAACACTCACCCTCTCACCAACACAGTAGGCCAGGGAGGCCACACTCACCCTCTCACCAACACAGTAGGCCAGGGTGGCAACACTCACCCTCTCACCAACACAGTAGGCCAGGGTGACAACACTCACCCTCTCACCAACAGAGTAGGCCAGGGAGACCATTCTCACCCTCTCACAAACACAGTAGGCCAGGGTGACAACACTCACCCTCTCACCAACACAGTAGGCCAGGGAGGCAACGCTCTCCCTCTCACCAACACAGTAGGCTAGGGAGGCAACGCTCTCCCTCTCAGCAACACTGTAGACCAGGGAGGCAACTCTCTCCCTCTCACCAACACAGTAGGCCAGGGAGGCAACATTCACTCTCCCACCAACACAGTAGGTCAGAGAGTCCACACTCACCCTCACACCAACACAGTAGGCCAGGGAAGCAACACTCACCCTCCCACCAACACAGTAGGCCAGGGAGGCCACACTCACCCACTCACCAACACATTAGGCCATGGAGGCCACACTCACTTTCTCACCAACACAGCAGGCCAGGGTGACAACACTCACCCTCTAACCAACACAGTAGGCGAGGTTAGGCAACACTCATCCTCTCACCAACACAGTAGGCCAGGGAAACAACACTCACCCTCTCACCAACACAGTAGGCCAGGGAGTCAACACTAACCCTCTCACTAACACAGTAGGCCAGGGAGGCAACACTCACCCACTCACAAACACAGTAGGCCAGGGAGGCAACACTATCCCTCTCACCAACACAGTAGGCCAGGGAGGCAAGACTTACCCACTCACCAACACATTAGGCCAGGGAGGCAACACTCTCCCTCTCACCAACACAGTAGGCTAGGGAGGCAACACTCACCCTCTCACCAACACAGTATACGACAGAGAGGCCACACTCACCCTCTCACCAACACAGTAGGCCAGGGTGGCAACACTCACCCTCTCACCAACACAGTAGGCCGGGGAGGCAACATTCACCCTCGCACCAACACAGTAGGCCAGGGTGGCAACTCTCACCCTCTCACCAACACAATAGGCCAAAAAGGTAGCACTCACCCTCTCACAAACACAGTAAGCCAGGGAGGCAACACTCACCCTCTCACCAACACAGTAGGCCAGGGAGGCAACACTCACCCTCTCACCACCACTGTAAACCAGGAAGGCAACACTCACCCTCTCACCAACACAGTAGGCCGGGGAGGCCACACTCACCCTCTCACCAACACAGTAGGCCAGGGAGGCAACACTCACCCTCTCACCACCACTGTAAACCAGGGAGGCAACACTCACCCTCTCACCAACACAGTAGGCCAGGGAGGCCACACTCACCCTCTCACCAACACAGTAGGCCAGGGTGGCAACACTCACCCTCTCACCAACACAGTAGGCCAGGGAGGCAACACTCACCCTCTCATCACCACTGTAAACCAGGGAGGCAACACTCACCCTCTCACCAACACAGTAGGCCAGGGAGGCCACACTCACCCTCTCACCAACACAGTAGGCCAGGGTGGCAACACTCACCCTCTCACCAACACAGTAGGCCAGGGTGACAACACTCACCCTCTCACCAACAGAGTAGGCCAGGGAGACCATTCTTACCCTCTCACAAACACAGTAGGCCAGGGTGACAACACTCACCCTCTCACCAACACAGTAGGCCAGGGAGGCAACGCTCTCCCTCTCACCAACACAGTAGGCTAGGGAGGCAACGCTCTCCCTCTCAGCAACACTGTAGACCAGGGTGGCAACTCTCTCCCTCTCACCAACACAGTAGGCCAGGGAGGCAACATTCACTCTCCCACCAACACAGTAGGTCAGAGAGTCCACACTCACCCTCACACCAACACAGTAGGCCAGGGAAGCAACACTCACCCTCCCACCAACACAGTAGGCCAGGGAGGCCACACTCACCCACTCACCAACACATTAGGCCATGGAGGCCACACTCACCCACTCACCAACACAGTAGGCCAGGGTGACAACACTCACCCTCCCACCAACACAGTAGGCCAGGGAGGCCACACTCACCCACTCACCAACACAGCAGGCCAGGGAGGGAACACTCTCCCTTTCACCAACACAGTAGGCTAGGGAGGCAACACTCACCCTCTCACCAAAACAATTGGTAAGGGGGCAACACTAACCCTCTCACCAACACAGTAGGCCGGGGAGGCAACATTCACCCTCGCACTAACACAGTAGGCCAGGGTGGCAACACTCACCCACTCACCAACACAGTAGGCCGGGGAGGCAACATTCACCCTCGCACTAACACAGTAGGCCAGGGTGGCAACACTCACCCTCTCACCAACACAATAGGCCAAAAAGGTAGCACTCACCCTCTCACAAACACAGTAGGCCAGGGAGGCAACACTCACCCTCTCACCAACACAGTAAGCCAGGGAGGCAACACTCACCCTCTCACCACCACTGTAAACCAGGGAGGCAACACTCACCCTCTCACGAACACAGTAGGCTAGGGATGCAACACTCACCCTCTCACCAACACAGTAGGCCAGGGTGACAACACTCACCCTCTCACCAACACAGTAGGCCAGGTTGATAACACTCACCCTCTCACCAACACAGTAGGCCAGGGAGGCAACACTCACCCTCTCACGAACACAGTAGGCCAGGGAGACAACACTCACCCTTTCACCAACACAGTAGGCCATATGGACAACACTCACCCTCTCACCAACACAGTAGGCTAGGGAGGCAACACTCACCCTCTCACCAACACAGTAGACCAGGGTGACAACACTCACCCTCTCACCAACACAGTAGGCCAGGTTGACAACACTCACCCTCTCACCAACACAGTAGGCCAGGGAGGCAACACTCACCCTCTCACGAACACAGTAGGCCAGGGAGACAACACTCACCCTTTCACCAACACAGTAGGCCATATGGACAACACTCACCCTCTCACCAACACAATAGGCCAGGGAGGCAACACTCATTCTTTCACCAACACAGTAGGCCAGGTTGGCAACACTCACCCTCTCACCAAGACAGTAGGCCAGGGAGGCAACACTCACCCTCTCACCAACACAGTAGGCCAGGGAGGCAACACTCACCCTCTCACCAACACAGTAGGCCAGGGTGACAACACTCACCCTCTCACCAACACAGTAGGCCGGGGAGGCAACATTCACCCTCGCACCAACACAGTAGGCCAGGGTGGCAACTCTCACCCTCTCACCAACACAATAGGCCAAAAAGGTAGCACTCACCCTCTCACAAACACAGTAGGCCAGGGAGGCAACACTCACCCTCTCACCAACACAGTAGGCCAGGGAGGCAACACTCACCCTCTCACCAACACAGTAGGCCAGGGAAGCAACACTCACCCTCTCACCAACACAGTAGGCCAGGGAGGCAACACTCACCCTCTCACTAACACAGTAGGCCAGGGAGGCAACACTCACCCTCTCACCACCACTGTAAACCAGGGAGGCAACACTCACCCTCTCACCAACACAGTAGGCCAGGGAGGCCACACTCACCCTCTCACCAACACAGTAGGCCAGGGAGGCAACACTCACCCTCTCACCACCACTGTAAACCAGGGAGGCAACACTCACCCTCTCACCAACACAGTAGGCCAGGGAGGCCACACTCACCCTCTCACCAACACAGTAGGCCAGGGTGGCAACACTCACCCTCTCACCAACACAGTAGGCCAGGGAGGCAACACTCACCCTCTCACCACCACTGTAAACCAGGGAGGCAACACTCACCCTCTCACCAACACAGTAGGCCAGGGAGGCCACACTCACCCTCTCACCAACACAGTAGGCCAGGGTGGCAACACTCACCCTCTCACCAACACAGTAGGCCAGGGTGACAACACTCACCCTCTCACCAACACAGTAGGCCAGGGAGACCATTCTCACCCTCTCACCAACACAGTAGGCTAGGGAGGCAACGCTCTCCCTCTCAGCAACACTGTAGACCAGGGAGGCAACTCTCTCCCTCTCACCAACACAGTAGGCCAGGGAGGCAACATTCACTCTCCCACCAACACAGTAGGTCAGAGAGTCCACACTCACCCTCACACCAACACAGTAGGCCAGGGAAGCAACATTCACCCTCTCACCAACACAGTAGGCCAGGGAGGCCACACTCACCCACTCACCAACACAGTAGGCCAGGGAGGCCACACTCACCCACTCACCTACACAGTAGGCCAGGGTGACAACACTCACCCTCCCACCAACACAGTAGGCCAGGGAGGCCACACTCCCCCACTCACCAACACAGTAGGCCAGGGAGGGAACACTCTCCCTTTCACCAACACAGTAGGCTAGGGAGGCAACACTCTCCCTCTCACCAAAACAATTGGTAAGGGGGCAACACTAACCCTCTCACCAACACAGTAGGCCGGGGAGGCAACATTCACCCTCGCACTAACACAGTAGGCCAGGGTGGCAACACTCACCCTCTCACCAACACAATAGGCCAAAAATGTAGCACTCACCCTCTCACAAACACAGTAGGCCTGTTTGGAAACACTCACCCACTCACCAACACAGTAGGCCGGGGAGGCAACATTCACCCTCTCACCAACACAGTAGGCCAGGGTGGCAACACTCACCCTCTCACCAACACAATAGGCCAAAAAGGTAGCACTCACCCTCTCACAAACACAGTAGGCCAGGGAGGCAACACTCACCCTCTCACCAACACAGTAAGCCAGGGAGGCAACACTCACCCTTTTACCACCACTGTAAACCAGGGAGGCAACACTCACCCTCTCACGAACACAGTAGGCTAGGGAGGCAACACTCACCCTCTCACCAACACAATAGGCCAGGGTGACAACACTCACCCTCTCACCAACACAGTAGGCCAGGTTGACAACACTCACCCTCTCACCAACACAGTAGGCCAGGGAGGCAACACTCACCCTCTCACGAACACAGTAGGCCAGGGAGACAACACTCACCCTTTCACCAACACAGTAGGCCATATGGACAACACTCACCCTCTCACCAACACAGTAGGCTAGGGAGGCAACACTCACCCTCTCACCAACACAGTAGACCAGGGTGACAACACTCACCCTCTCACCAACACAGTAGGCCAGGTTGACAACACTCACCCTCTCACCAACACAGTAGGCCAGGGAGGCAACACTCACCCTCTCACGAACACAGTAGGCCAGGGAGACAACACTCACCCTTTCACCAACACAGTAGGCCATATGGACAACACTCACCCTCTCACCAACACAATAGGCCAGGGAGGCAACACTCATTCTTTCACCAACACAGTAGGCCAGGTTGGCAACACTCACCCTCTCACCAAGACAGTAGGCCAGGGAGGCAACACTCACCCTCTCACCAACACAGTAGGCCAGGGAGGCAACACTCACCCTCTCACCAACACAGTAGGCCAGGGTGACAACACTCTCCCTCTCACCAACACAGTAGGCCAGGGAGGCAACACTCACCCTCTCACCAACACAGTAGGCCAGGGAGGCAACACAGTAGGCCAGGGAGGCAACACTCACCCTCTCACCAACACAGTAGGCCATTTTAACAACACTCACCCTCTCATCAACACAGTAGGCCAGGGAGGCAACACTCACCCTCTCACCAACACAGTAGGCCAGGGAGGCAACACAGTAGGCCAGGGAGGCAACACTCACCCTATCACCAACACAGCAGGCCAGGGAGGCAACACTCATTCTCTCACCAACACAGTAGGCCAGGGAGGCAACACTCACCCTCTCACGAACACAGTAGGCTAGGGAGGCAACACTCACCCTCTCACGAACACAATTGGCCAGGGAGGCAACACTCATTCTCTCACCAACACAGTAGGCCAGGGTGGCAACACTCACCCTCTCACGAACACAGTAGGCTAGGGAGGCAACACTCACCCTCTCACGAACACAGTAGGCCATGGTGACAACACTCACCCTCTCACCAACACAATAGGCCAGGGAGGCAACACTCACCCTCTCACCAACACAATAGGCCAGGGAGGCAACACTCACCCTCTCACCAACACAGTAGGCCAGGGAGACAACACTCACCCTCTCACCAACACAGTAGGCCATGGTGACAACACTCACCCTCTCACCAACACAATAGGCCAGGGAGGCAACACTCATTCTCTCACCAACACAGTAGACCAGGGAGGCAACACTCACCCTCTCACCAAGACAGTAGGCCAGGGAGGCAACACTCACCCTCTCACCAACACAGTAGGCCAGGGAGGCAACACTCACCCTTTCACTAACACAGTAGGTAAGGGAGGCAAGTCTCACCCACTCACCAACACAGTAGGCCGGGGAGGCAACACTCACCCTCTCACCAACACAGTAGGCCAGGGTGGCAACACGCACCCTCTCACCAACACAATAGGCCAAAAAGGTAACACTCACCCTCTCACCAACACAGTAGGCCAGGGAGACAACACTCACCCTCTCACCAACACAGTAGGCCATGGTGACAACACTCACCCTCTCACCAACACAATAGGCCAGGGAGGCAACACTCATTCTCTCACCAACACAGTAGACCAGGGTGGCAACACTCACCCTCTCACCAAGACAGTAGGCCAGGGAGGCAACACTCACCCTCTCACCAACACAGTAGGCCAGGGAGGCCACACTCACCCTCTCATCAACACAGTAGGCCAGGGAGGCAACACTCACCCTTTCACCAACACAGTAGGCCAGGGAGGCAACACTCACCCTCTCACCAACACAGTAGACCAGGGAGCAACACTCACCCTCTCACCAACACAGTAGGCCAGGGAGTCAACATTCACCCTCTCACCAACACAGTAGGCTCACACAGTTTATATGCCTACTATATACATGCCTCACCTATGACAGAAAAAAAAACATGTTTTTTTGAAAAACAGGGCCATTAGTTTGACGTAAGACCAACACATGCAGTAATCTCCGAAAGATCTTCACCTATTGCTTTGAAATTTTGACACAGCGTTCCATTCAAATTGTTGGGGTACTACTGTTCTTATCTCTTTACTCGGTGAGCAATAGTTATCTCAAGGACACTCACCGTAGCCCAGCGGGTCTTCACTCTAATCCTCTCGGCGCCACTGCACGCCAGGAGAGTATCCCAGTCAATCCCAACCGGCCTTCTGATTGAGAAGGAGTGGGAACACACTTCTTGTTTACTTAACTGTTGTGTGGCCGCCCCAACAATAGGGCTTTACTATTAACCACAAGGTCGCCAACTGGTGTTTTCGGTGTCCAGTAACACCTCAGTGGACTGGTTGAATTAGTGGTAGCCTTGGCAAGGTCACACTCAAAAGATCAGGAATCCGGCAGGTACTTACTCTTATCACTCTTTGCTTTCCAGTATAATATAGCCACAAGATCAATGGAGGGGATGATATAAACACAGAAGTAATTTTGTATTTTACTTAAAATGCATGAAAGATGTCACAAGGTCATATCAATAAATAAGTCAGCTGATCCTGGCTGTAGCCTGGTCGTTCCCACGAATATTATGCACTCACTAAGTGGCAACACCTCCCCCTCTCGTCAATGTCACGATCAGCTGATTGCCTGGCTCCGGGCGAAAGTTTATTGCTTGTTTTCTAGATTCACGCGCGCTGTTTCTTTAAGTTCTCCAATATTACTAGAAACTCGCACACTCGATATTGGCAACAATAGCACGTATTACTTAGTTACACTATACTCGGGCTCAAACAGTCGTTTCTACAATCAATGCGACAATGACTCACTGTAATGGTTTTACCTGCCCTTCATTCAATGATATATTATGAAGTATTTAACACTGGAGTTTTCAGTACTTTCTCTCGTGGGCGATAACACAATAATTCACTGTACTCACAAATGATTAATCACTGCATGAACACAGACATATATAATGTATATAAATCAGACATCAATAAATGGTAAATAAATAGTTTCTGGGCACATAGCCTAACTTCCAAATACTGGCATAATATTATATATAATTTATCACTATATGTTCTCATCAAAGTCTCTAGAAAGATATACAAAACACAGTAAATTTATCACTTGTTCCGGGTGCCTGTACACACCAATAATAAACATGAATATTATAAGTACTCTTGATAGTACTATCCTGCACACTGGTGCTTTATTGTGACATGGGTGAGACTTGCTCACGACATATAAAATCCTCAGGCTAGATAATATAGCCGAATAATATAGCTAACTAAAGGGGAATGGGGAGGGAAACTAGAAACACCTACTTCAACCTATCCTCCGATGAGAGTTGAGTTGTAGCTCCTGGTCCTCGTGTCGGGAACGCCCCCACACACACGTTGTCGTGTCCTACCGGAAGCACTCGTCGTCCCACCGTTTAGCGCGTCGTCTCCGTGCCTCCTTCCCTGCAGGTCCGTGCTCCTTCTCGACTTCTTGAAGGGTTGGAGTCGGTCTCCTGGCCGTCGACTTCTCCCAGCAACGGCTGCCGCCTACATCTCAGCTGCAGTCGTCCGGATTCTCAAATAGTCCTCTTCTTCCTCTGCTACCCAGTGGCTCTGTCAGCCACTACGCCGTCACGACTGGGTGAACTGCTTCAGACGTCGCCTACGTCACTGCACAGTCTTCACTTCTTCTTGCACAGTACCTGACTGGAGCACTTGTTGCTCAATAACCGTCGATTCCCTCTCTGGTTCAACACATGAACTAGGGAAGACCTCACAGAGTACTGGCAGACTTCAGGTGACGCGTAAATCCACGGGAGCGGTAAACAACTGTCAAACTGACAGGACCAATCGTCGCACGTCCAACCTCCTTGACGTGTCGTGTCTGACTGCTGGCGCCAGCGCGGCTCGCTGCCCGGACCCCCTTCCTTCGTGACGTCACTTTCGCCACGGGAGGTTTTCATTGGTTCTCGGTGCCACATTGCTGTCGGTGACCAATCCGGTGCCACTGACGTCACACCGTTTTGGTGGGGAAACAGGAGAGCCAGCGCCATCTTGGCTTCCTAAAGGGCCTAAACCACAGGCCAAAATATTACTGTTTCACAAATTTCTCGGCTCTCCGAGAACACTCCACTCTCTCCCATATATCAAATTGATGCCTGCTACGTAGAGAACGCTTGGGTAAAGTGGACATGACTCTTACTGCAGGCGTGGGAGAAATATAAAGGGGGGAACACCGTCACAAAATACATTCAGGTTTTCATATACCTACAATATAGATGCCACACCTTTGACAAGTAAAAACAGGCTGTTTTTGAAAAACAGCACCGTCTGTTGCACGTAATAGCAACACATGCAATACTAAACATGTTACAATTCCATTTCAATGTTTCCGATTGCATTGATATATAGAATTTTTCATATTTTTGGATTTATTTTCATTTTGATTTAATTATTTGGTGTGACACTGCGTTGGAATTGAGCTGTGTTGTTTACCATACCTTTCATTTCATAAGTATAAGTATAGATGCCACACCTGTAACAGGTTAAACACAGAAATCCCAATAGTGTGAGGCATCAACGAACAAATCCACAAGGGCCGTGACTAAGATTCGTACCTACGTTCGAGATCTTTCCCAGACGCTGCTTTAATCAACTGAGCTACGACATGGTCAAAAGAGTTGAAACCAGAAGTTCAACTGGACTTACTTGGATCCTGCAGCCTCTCCGAGACACAAACCAGGGTTTTCAAACACTCCCCCATGCACTCGATCTATGTCAATAGCCATTTTACCTCTTTGCCCATACTTCATTACACACAGAAATCACAATAGCGTTCAGCATCAATGAGCAAATCCACAAGGGCCGTGATGAAGATTCGAACCTACGTCCGAGATCATCCCAAACGCTGCCTTAAATAACTGAGCTACGACATGGACAAGAGAGATGAAATCAGAAGTTCTACAGGACTTACTTGGATCCTGTAGCCTCTCCGAGACACAAACAGGTAATGGTATGGAGGACGAGTGGATGTGAGAGTGGGAATGGTAGCGAGGGGGAGACGGGGAAGTGGGAGATGGTGGAGAGGATGAGGAAACATGAGGGTTTGGGGAATGGTTAAGAGGACAAGGGGACAGTGGAGTGAGGGATGGTGGGGAGGACAAAGGAATGGGGGGAGAGGGGAATGGTGGTGAGGACTGGGAGATTGGGAAAAGTTGCTATGGCTCAGCAACGCACATGCGTTGCTGAGCCACAGCAACGCATGGCTGGGTTCAGCTAGTATATAAATAAAAATGTAAATATTCATTTGTTCAAAAATTTTAATATTCATTTGTTCATTTGGCTGGGTTCAGCTAGTATATAAATAAAAATTTAAATGTTCATATGTTCAAAATTTAAATATTCATTTGTTTGTGTTTGAAATTTTTCACACAACGTTCCATTCGCATCCGAGTGGGTTTTTATATACATTCTATATAGATTTCACGTCTGTGACAGGAAAGACTTCTTTTTTAAACTGTGTTTTTCATGTGCGAGAAATCTTCAAAACCTCTTTACCTGATTGATATGAAATTTTGACACAAAGTTGCATTCGAATAGGCATATGTTTTCATATACCTTCTAAATACTTGCCTCACTTGTGACAGGTAAAAGCATATTAAAAAAAAAACAGAGCCATCTGTTGCACGTAATAGCAACACACGCTGTACTACATATGTTTTGATTCCAATTCAATTTTTCCGATAGCATTGACAAATTGAATTTTCATAGATTTCGATTTATGTTCATTTTGATTTAATTATTTTCTGTGACATTGCATTAGAACTGAGCTGTGTTGTTACTATACCGTTCATTTCATGAGTATATGTTGTGATGGTAACGCGTTGGTGTTCGGCTGTTCAAAAGCTAGGGGTATGGCCTCGTCACATATAGAAACAAAAAATAGAAAATCTGGAACTTCGTCTGTGGTAAGGTAATGAGAAGACACACAAAACACAAGTAAATTTAACAATGAGATTTTAATTACGTTAGAAAAGCAAAACATGAATAAAATGGACATACAAATTCGTATCATAAAATCAATCAATCAAAATAATAAGAATAATCAAATGGCAAAATGAAAAGTTACGTTAAGACAAGTGAGTAATAACAAGTGTATAACAAACAATGTAAATATGGATGCCGGAATATTGGCTTTAAGCTGTCACCTCTCTTAGTACACGTAAGCCAGAGCTTAGTCTACCAACGAGACGTGTTAACTTGTTGAAAGCACTGGATATTCTGAGATCGGTAGGTCGTGTGGCCCCAGACATCAGGTAGTGTGGCGGGTGGAGGGCAGGTGCAACTGGACAAGCAGCCAATCAGCGATGAGCAGGCGACAGACAGGTAGTTTGGTGGTTCGAGGTGGAGCTGGTGTTCCTGGCCGCACACGTTTTGCGCTCTGGCAAACCTTGGTGTTGTATTTGTTGGATATTTCTTCCATATTAGTTGTATATAGATATATAGAGACGAATTTTGGAGGGAAGAGCAGGCTCAATCTCTTGAAGGAGATTATCGTCACAACTCTCCCCCGAAGCCTGCGGTTCTGGAAGAAGTACGTCGTTATGTGGTGGAGTAATAGATGGAGTCGCTTCTACTTCATAAACTCTGGAGAGGGCATTGGCTATGATGTTGTCAGAACCCTTGATAGAGCGGATCTCCAGGTTGAAATCTTGTAAATACAAAGCCCATCGTAGAAGACGCTGGTTAGTGAATTGGGCTTGATGTAGGAAGCGGAGAGGGTTGTGGTCTGAGAAGATGGTTGTAGACCTGGCACCTTGTAGGTACGGAGCAAAGTGTTGGAGGTTCAGGACGATGGATAGTAGCTCCTTTTCAATAGTGCTGTAGTTCCTCTGGTGTGGTTTCAATTTGTAGCTGTAGTAGCTGACAGGTAGAACCTCCTCGCCTCGTTGTTGCATCAGTACACCACCAACGCCGGTACCACTGGCGTCGACATGAAGGACGAAAGGCTTGGTGATATCTGGTGAGGCGAGAATGGGATTAGAACAGAGGAGGAATTTGAGTTGTTCGAAAGCAATGGTTTGCTGCATGGTCCAATTATATCGTTGCTTGGGACTGGTTAATAGAATTAGAGGTGTGGCGACTGTACTGAAATTCCTCACAAACCTACGGTAGTAGGAGGCAAGGCCAAGGAAGCGCAGGAGCTGCTTCCTGGTGGTAGGCTGTGGATACTGTTGATGGCTTGAGTGTGTGAGTCTAACGGAGCTAGGCTGCCACTCCCAATAACATGACACAGATAACGCACTTTACCTTTCGCGAAGGTGGACTTGCCCAGGTTGATGGTGAGGCCGGCTGTCAGGAGCTTGGAGAACAGACGTCGCAGCTGGAGCAGATGTTCACTCCAGGTGTTGGATGCCACGACGATATCGTCCAGGTAGGCGTATGTGTTATCCAAGCCCTGGATGACACGGTTGACAGCTCTCTGAAAGGTGGCCGGGGCATTACATAGTCCGAAAGGAAGGCGTTCATATCTGAAAAGTCCAAAAGGAGTGATGAAGGCAGATATCTCTTTAGCTCGCTCCGTTAGACACACTTGATAGTACCCCTTAAGCAAGTCCACTTGGGACAAGTACTGGGCACTACCAATGGCGTCAAGGATGTCATCTATCCTAGGCAAGGGGTAAGCATCCTTGACAGTTACGTTATTGAGTTTTCGATAGTCAGTACATAACCGCACCTTACCTTGGGGTTTGGGCACCAAGATACAGGGTGAGGCCCAGGGGGACTCACAAGGTGTAGCCAGTCCATGATCCAAGAGGTACTGCACCTCAGCACGCATGACTTCCTTCTTGCTCGGGCAGATTCGGTAGAAGGGTTGACAAATCGGCCGGGTGTCGGGGAGCAGTTGGATGTCGTGCTGGGTAACATTACACTCTTGGGGGTCATCTCGGAACAACTGATGTTCTCTGAAGATCTTGACAAGAGGTGCACTATGATTATCCTGAAAGTATTTGGGAAGATCATTAAGGATTTCGGAATTAGAAAGCGCTGACTCCTTGTCAGTGCTTTCGGGAGGAGAAGCTGGGAAGGTCTCACTGTGGATGTAGGGTTCTGTGAAGGTAGAATAATTGATCAGGACAGTGGGAGGAGTACCATTATATTGCTTCAGGAGGTTGACGTGGCACAGCTGGATCTTCCGCCGCCTATCTGGAGTCTCGATAACGTAGTTGTTGTTGTTTCTGCACTCCTTGACGCGGTAGGGTCCTGAAAACCTGTTTTGTAAAGGTGAACCTGGGATAGGAAAGTATGCTAGGACGAAGTCTCCCGGCTTAAATTTTCTTACTTTGCTGGTCTGGTCGTAATGAGTCTTCATCCTCTCCTGGGCTTTCAATAGATTATCATGGGCAAAACGGTGGACTCTCTCTAGAATGTGTTGAAGGTTTTGAAGAAACTAGGGCACATTCTGATGCTCACTGAAGGTGGCATCTCGGAGAGAGTCTTTGAAAGCCTTAAGGGGAGTACGGCACTTACGGCCGTAGAGCATCTCATAAGGAGATACTCCTAGGGACTCATTGGGAAGACTTCTGTAAATACACATTATAAGGTCGATTTGCTTATCCCAATCCTTAGAGGTTTCACTACAAAACTTTTTCAAGAGTGCTTTGATAGTCTGATGACTACGTTCAAGAGAACCCTGTGAAGCAGGATGATAGGGGCTGGACAATACCTGTTTGATGTTGAACTCCTCCAGTGTCCTTTTGAAGAGATCACTGGTGAAGTTGGTACCACAGTCGCTCTGAATCTCCCTGGGAAATCCGTATTGAGTGAAGATCTTCAATAGATGCTTTACAAACGTAGCAGCCGTGATGTTCTTCACTGGAACTGCTATGGGAAATCTGGTGGTAGGACACAGGATGGTTAAGATATAGGCGTTACCTGAACTGGTCCGAGGTAAAGGACCAACACAGTCTATTATAAGTCTGTGGAAAGGTTCCGCAGGCACCTGTATGGGAATCAGTGGCGCTCTGGGAATGGAGATGTTTGGTTTGCCTGCCATCTGACATGTATGACACTGTTTTACGTACTGTTTGACGCTATTTACCATACCTGGCCAGTAGTAGTCTTGACGAATTCCATGGTAAGTCTTGTTGAATCCGTAGTGGGAGAGTGCTCCGTGGGCCAGGTGTAGAATAGTGGGCCGCAGGCTGGTAGGAATCACAAGTTGTTCGATGTTGGCCCAATCGTCCTCCTCCTTCAGTTTACTGGGTCTATATCTGCGGTAGAGCAAGTCGTTCTCTAGGAAGAACCCAGGAATACTGTCGGGTTGAGTCTCAGCCTAGAAAAACAATGGTGTTAAAGTAAGATCTTCCCTCTGCAACTTACGGAACTCCAACTTGATCAGATGCGGGGGTAGTTTCTGAGGGTCTTGAGGGACAGCGGTAGCAGTAGAGTCAGCTGGCTGTGGACGTGCGGCTTGTGCACGGGTGGTCACGAGAACCGGAGGAGAAACTTCATCACTCTCTTGAACCTCTGCTGGAACATACGCTAGTATAGGGTTAATTGGCACAGAGGTACACACCTGGGGTTTGTCCATGACGATCAGGTTGGTCGGTTGCAGGTCTTCTGCCAAGTCGTTGCCTAGGAGAAGTTGCACTCCAGGCATGGGAAAAGGCTTTTCCCTGACGGCGACTTGGACTTCTCCGTTCACGTAGGGACAATCCAGGTGGACTCTGGCGAGAGGGTATGGAGTGGTAGCAGTGAGGTCAGTGATGAAGACAGTTTCTCCGGTGTAGGCGATGTTGGGCACAGCTGACTTCAAGATGATCGATTGAAGAGCCGCTGTGTCCCTCAAGATCTTCAATTTGAAACGTCCCTCCGGATTTGAACCGTTGGCAGAGACAGTTCCAGTATACAGGTGGTTACTGAAAAGAGAAAGATCATTAACATTAACACCAACATTCATCACAGGCTTACCGGACTTAGGAGGAGTTGGTTTGGGTTTCTGTGGGTCAGTGGTTCCCTTGTATTGAGACTTACCACACTTGTCTATGGTATGTCCATAGAGTCTACAATACTTGCAGTACAATTGCGAGCCAGCTTGATCGGTGCTCACTTTCTCGTAACTGTACCACGACTTCTTACTGGAGGATGGTTCGGGTGTCAGCCGGTGGATGAGGCTGTAAGTGTCAGCCGACTTAGCACACTTCAGGTAGTCGGTTTCTTCTTTATCTGCTAAGTATAGACGGACAGGAGGCGGCACACGCCTCAAGAATTCTTCAACAAGCATCAGGTTGACGAGTTCTGTAAAAGTAGAGACATGTGCTGCTTCCAGCCATTTCATAAATTTTCTCCGTTTTGTGTTAGCAAACTCGAGGAAGGTAGTGGTACTTGCCTTCAGGTGGTCACGTAATTTCCTTCGATAACTTTCTGTGGAGAGGAGGTAGGCGTCCAACACTGCTTGTTTCAGAGTCTGGTAGTCATTCTCAGACGCCAAAGTACTGAGTGTGACTGCAGCTCTACCTGTAAGATGGACTCTGAGAAGTGTGGCCCATTGGTCGACAGGCCAACTGAGTTGATTAGCAAGGGTTTCAAAGGTGGTGAAAAACACATCAACTTCTGCTTCTACAAAGGATGGCATTAACTTACTTGCATGTGATATATTAAAACTGACGGGAAGATTGGCAGTAGCTTGCTGGCGTTGAGCGAGGTGTGAAGTTTCCAACGTGTATTCTCGTTGACGACACTCTAGAGCCAGAGTCGCTTGTTGCTGGTCATGTTCTCGTTGCATCTCCAACTCGCGTCGTTTTGTTTCAAGCTGTACTCGTTCCCGCTCCTGGAGTAGTGCAACCTCACGTTCCTGGAGGGCGATGTCACGTTCTTGCTCTTCCTTCCTCAAGGCAGCCTCACGTTCCTTGAGGGCGATTTCACGTTCTTGCTCTTCCTTTCGTATGGCAGCTGCTTCTCTTTGCTGCTCGAGGGCTTCCCTTTGCTGCTCACGTTCAATCTTGGTCAGCTCTAGTTTGAGTTTCATCGTTGCCAAATCAGTTTTATCTGCAATATAGTAAGTTTCATGAGTTTCAGAGTCTCTTACCTTGCTCTAAGAAATGATCCAGTTTCAGGTTGTGTATTTCACTCTTGTTGGCTTGGTAGGGAACTGTTAGTTGATACTCATGTGCAAGAGTTTGTAATTCAGCTCTCTTGGCATGACTTAAAGTCCCAATTGTACCTGCTGGATCTGCACGGAAAGCTTGGAGACGAAACATGGTGAAATTAGCAAATAAATGTACAACGAATATACAGTTATAGTGAATGTCAGAAACAGGACAACGTGGCAACTGGTACCTATCCTGTGGGATCTTTAACAATTAAAGTTAAGTACAAGATGTTAAATGATTAATTTAAATCAAAGGCGCAGGAAATCTTGTACCCGGTACTCATGTGAGAGGATAAGGGCAAGAAAATCCTACTAACAAATGAAACAGAGTTTCGAAAACAAATGAAACAGTTAATTACCTCAAAAGTAAAATTGGTAGTCCAAGGATGTAGGCATACCTTGCTGAGTCTCTATAGGACATAAGCAAGTTTTTCCTACTGAAATTAATATGATACTTACAGAATTAGCGAACTTTTGTGCTCTGAAAAAGTAAGCTAATTCCCTACCGTTGTATGTATCATCATCTCTGACTGACGTGTAGGGGTGCGAGGTGTCAACTGGTGACGAGAACTGCTGCTGAGGTCCCAATTCAGCAACTAAAGTTCGAGCTAGAGGAACTATGGCCCTCTTTATCCTCCTACAGTCAGATTGCAGAAGATTAGGTGCACTTGACCCGGGGCAGACCACAGTACCAGGGTACCAATATGATGATCTGTCAAAAATGAGAAATATCCAAGGGACAAAAGATGGTAAACACGAGTAATAACACGGAGGGAGAGATGACCAATTAAGAGTATGACTGAGGCCTACAGTCACCACGTAATCCAAAGTTGTCTCACCTTCACCATATGCTACTCTCGTAATGCACAATACACCGCACCATATAAAAAATGAAATTGAATATGAAAAATAGTAAAAGCTACGTTAACAAAGTTAAATACGCTTACCATCAACATGGACCACACCACCCTACACCTCCCGGACAGGCCCCCATTTAATATGTGACGGTAACGCGTTGGTGTTCGGCTGTTCAAAAGCTAGGGGTATGGCCTCGTCACATATAGAAACAAAAAATAGAAAATCTGGAACTTCGTCTGTGGTAAGGTAATGAGAAGACACACAAAACACAAGTAAATTCAACAATGAGATTTTAATTACATTAGAAAAGCAAAACATGAATAAAATGGACATACAAATTCGTATCATAAAATCAATCAATCAAAATAATAAGAATAATCAAATGGCAAAATGAAAAGTTACGTTAAGACAAGTGAGTAATAACAAGTGTATAACAAAGAATGTAAATATGGATGCCGGAATATTGGCTTTAAGCTGTCACCTCTCTTAGTACACGTAAGCCAGAGCTTAGTCTACCAACGAGACGTGTTAACTTGTTGAAAGCACTGGATATTCTGAGATCGGTAGGTCGTGTGGCCCCAGACATCAGGTAGTGTGGCGGGTGGAGGGCAGGTGCAACTGGACACGCAGCCAATCAGCGATGAGCAGGCGACAGACAGGTAGTTTGGTGGTTCGAGGTGGAGCAGGTGTTCCTGGCTGCATACGTTTTGCGATCTGGCAAACCTTGGTGTTGTATTTGTTGGATATTTCTTCCATATTAGTTGTATATAGATGTATAGCGACGAATTTTGGAGGGAAGAGCAGGCTCAATCTCTTGAAGGAGATTATCGTCACAATGTATAGATGTTACTTCTGTGACAGGTAAAAATATTTTTTTTTTAAAGAAACAGACCATTTGTTGCACGTTGGAACAACACATGCAATACTAAAAATGTTACAATTCCATTTCAATGTTTCCGATTTCATTGACAAATGAAATTTTCAAAGATATCAATTTATTTTCACTTTGATTTAATTATTTTGTGTGGCATTGGCTTGGAAATTATTTGTGTTGTGTACCATACCATTCATTTCATTAAAATAGTTATTTTTTTAATTTTTTCATTGTTTTTCATTTCGTTTTTAAACTGTTTTTCTTATATTTCAGTGATAAGAAGATCAGATCATTTGATGTTCCATATTTTCTGAGGGGAACATCAGATCATTTGGGGAATGCATCGGACGAGGGAGTGGGGAATGGAGGAGAGAACGAGGGGACGGGGGAGTTGGGCATGGTTGGGACGAAGGGACAGGGGATTGGAGAATGGTGGGGACGACAAGGTGACAGGGGAGTGGGGAATGAAGTGGACGACGAGGGGACGGGGGGGAAGTGGAAGGAAGGACGAGGAGATGGGGGGGTGGGAGATGGTGGGGAGGATGAGTGGACGGAGGAGGAGGGAATGGTAGGAAGGACAAGGAGACAGGGGAGTGGGAGATGGTGGGGAGGACGAGTGGATGGTGGAATGGGGAATGGTTAGGCAACCCGTTCTCGCACTTTCTTACAGTCAATATTGACTTATTTAATATGTGCATATGTGACATACTAGTTTACCTTGAAAAGCTTCATAGAAAACACCGACCTTACCTAATCTTCTTAGTATATTAAGATAAGCATCTTATTGCTTCGTAATTACAATTATTACTTAACCTATACCTATAATAGGTTAAGTAATAATTGTAATTACGGAGCAATAAGATGCTTATCTTAAGATACTAAGAAGGTTAGGTAAGGTCGGTGTTTTCTATGAAGCTTTTCAAGGTAAACTAGTATGTTTAGTATGTCACATATGCACGTATTTATTAAGTCAATATTGACTATACGAAAGTGCGAGAACAGGTTGGGTTAGGAGGACGTGGGGACGGTTGAGTGAGGGATGGTGGAGAGAATAAAGGAACGGGGGAGGGTGTGAAGGACGAGGGGATGGGTGAAAGGGGATTGGTTGAGAGGACGAGGGGACGGGGGAGTGAGGAATAGTTGGGAGGATGAGGGGACGGGGAATGTGGGAATGGGGGGAAAACTGGGAGACAGGGGATGGTTGCTGAGGCACAGCAACTCGTGGCTGGGTACAGGTAGTCTATATAAATAAAAATGGAAATGTTCGTTTGTTCATAATCGTTTATCTCCGGAATTTCTTCACCAATTGCTTTGAAATTTTCCCACAACGTTCCATTCGCATCCGAGCAGGTTTTTATATACATACAATATAGATGTCACGTCAATGACGGTAAAAAAACATGCTTTTTCTGAAAAATTGTGTTTTTCATGTGAGGGAAATCTTCGAAACCTCTTTACCGATTGCGTTGAAATTATGACACAACGTTGCATTCGAATAGGCGCGTCTTTTTATATACCTACTATATACCTGCCTACTCTGAGACAAGAAAAAACATGCTTATTTAAACAAAAAAACAGCGCCATCTCTTGGTCGTAAGAGCAACACACGCTGTAATCTTCGAACGTTATTCACTGATTGCTTTGAAATTTTGATACAATGTTGCATTCGACGGGTTTTTTCATATACCTACTATATAGATGCCACCCCTGTGACAGGTAAAAACATGCGTTTTTGAAAAACAGCGCCATCTGTTGCTCATAAGATCAACACATGCTATGCTAAATATGTTACGATTCCATTTCAATGTTTCTGATTTCAATGATAAATGGAATTTTCATAAATTTTGATTTATTATAATTTTGATTTAATTATTTTGTGTGACATTGAATTGGAATTGAGCTGTGTTGTTAACCATACTGTTCATTTCTTGAGTATAGTTATTTTCTATTTTTTTCATTAGTTTTCTTTTCGTTTTTTTTAACTTTTCTTCTTTTATTTCAGTGATGGGGACATCTGGGGCCAGATTCACGAGGCAGTTATGCAAGAACTTACAAAAGTGTACATCGTTCCTCAATCTTTGATGGTTGCATTTGTTAACAGTTTACAAGCATGAAAACTTGTCAGTTAACTGTTGTTATTGTTATAAACAGCCTCCTGGTGCTTCGGAGCTCATTAACTGTTTAATAATTGTAAACAAAGCTGCCAAAGATTGAGAAAAGATGTACAGGTTCGTAATTGTTTGCCTAACTTCTTTGTGAATCTAGGCCCAGATCATTTGATGTTCCCAATTTTCTGATGGGAACATCAGATCATTTGATCATCAGACGAGGGAGTGGGGAATGGTGGGGAGGACGAGGGGACGGGGGAGGGGGGAGGAATGGTAAGGAGGACGAGGGGACAGGGGAGTAGGAGATTGTGGGGAGGACGAGGGGATGGTGGAGTAGGAAATGGTTAGGAGGACGAGGGGATGCTGGAGTGGAGGATGGAGGGGAGGAAAAAGGGATGAGAGAGTGAGGAATGGTAGGAAGAACGAGGGGACGGGGGAGGGGGGGGAATGGTAGGGAGGACGAGGGGCTGCTGGAGTGGAGGATGATGGGGAGGAAAAAGGGTCGAGGGAGTGAGGAATGGTTGGGAGGACGAGGGGACCGGGGAGGGGGAGAGTGTTGGGAATGACTGGGAGACAGGGTAAGGTTGCTGTGGCTTTACAACGCACATACATGCGTTGCTGAGCCACAGCAATGCCACAGTAGGAAGGACGAGGAGACAAGGAGAGTGGGAGATGGTGGGGAGGACGAGTGGACAGAGGAGGGGGGAATGGAAGGAAAGACGAGGAGACGGGAGTGGGAGATGGTAGGGTGGACGAAAGGACAGTGGAGTGGGGAATGGTTAGGAGGACGAGGGGATGGTAGAGTAGGGGATGCTGGGGAGAATAAAGGGACAGAGGAGGGCGAGAATGGTGTGGAGGACGAGGGGACGGGGAAGTTGGGAGTAAGTGAGAGGACGAGGGGACAGGAGACGGGGGAGTGAAGAATGATTGGGAGGATGAGGGGATTGGGGGAATGGGGGGAGGACTGAAAGAGAGGATAAGGTTGTTGAGTCACGGCAACACATAGCCGGGTACAGCTAGTATATAAATAAAAATGTAAATGTTCGTTTGTTCAAAATCGCTAATCTCCAAACGTTCTTCACTGATTGCTTTGAAATTTTGAAACAACGTTCAAAACGTTGTGTCAAACAACGAGAAGGTTTTAATACACATACAATAAAGATGTCTAGTCTGTCTATGGAAAAAAAAATTTTTTTTTGTTAAAACAGTGTTTTCATGTGTTTTTTTATGTAAGGGAAATCTTCGTGATTTCTTTACCGATTGCTGTTTAACTTTGACACAACGTTGCATTCGAATAGGAGTGTGTTTTTATATACTTACTATATACATGCCTCACCTGTGACAGGAAAAAAAAAAACATGTTTTTTGGGAAAACAGCTCCATCTGTTGGACGTAAGAGCAATACACACTGTAATCTCCGAAAGTTCTTCGCCGATTCCTTTGATAATTTGACAACGTTCCATTCGAATATGTGTGTGTTTTTATATTTACCATACTGTTCATATTCTGAGACTAGTTTTTTGTATTTTTTCATTGTTTTTCATTTCGTTTTTTAACTGTTCTACTTATTTTTCAGTGATGGGAACATTAGATGATCTGATGTTCCCATTTTTCTAACGGGAACATCAAATCATTTGAGAATGCATCGGACGAGGTAGTGGGGAATGGTGGGGGAGAACGAGGGGATGCGAGTGTGGAATGGTGGGGAGGACGAGAGGGATAGAGAGAGAAATGGTGCAGAGAACGATGGGATGGGGTTCGGGTAATGGTGGGAAGAACAAGGGGATAGGGGAGTGGAAGATGTTTGGGACGAGGGAATGGGGGGTGGAGAGTGGGATGGGAAGACAAGAGAGCAGGTAAGTGGGAGATGATGGGGAGGACATGAGGATGGAGAAGGGGGGGTAATGGTGGAGAGGACGAGGGGACGGGGGAGTGTAGCATGGTGAGGAGGAGGAGGGGGACAGGGAAATGGAGAATGGTGGGGAGGACAAGGAAACCGTTGAGTGGAGGATGGTGGGGAGGACAAGGGGACGGGGGAGGAAGGAATGATGGGGGAGGACAGGAGTGCGGGTTAGTTAAGTATGGTGGGAGAGGATGAGTGGACAGGGGAAGTGGGGAATGGTGAGGAGGACAAGGGGACAGGAGAGGGGGGAATGGTGAGGGAGGATGACGGCACTGTTGAATGGTTGGGAGGACTATGGGATGGGATGGGAGAGGTAGAATAGTGGGGAGGACAGGAAGGACAGGGAAGAGTTGCTGTGGCGTTGATGAGCCAAAGCAATGAGTGGCTGGGTACAGCTAGTCTATATAAATTTTTATATACCTATTAAATAGATGTCACATCTGTGACAGGTAAAAACCTGCTTTTAAAGTAGTATGTAAGTAATTATCAAAAGAAGACACCAAACCGGGAAGGCTATATAGCACCATCAAATGCGCAAAATAATCAGAGGGCGCTAAATATCACCATGGATGACAATACGAGAACAAAAACGCATAAGGCGAACGATATCAAAAGTATCCGAGTCACCAAGAATTCTATTGAGGGACAGGTGACCGCGAGGGGCGGTTGGAAAGCAAGACACGCTCGTCCCGGAAGTCAGGACATTCAAGAAGGACATGCACGACCGTAAGAGGGACAATGCAACTAGGACAATAAGGAGCAGGGCGGCGCTCCATCAAGTGACCATGGGTTAAGCGAGTATGGCCAATACGCAACCTCGCCAGAGCTGTTTCCCACCGCCGGTTACGGTGGAAGGAGGACGGCCATGAGGAAACACAACATTTAAGAGTACGTAGCTTGTTACCAGTAACAGACAACCAAGAAGCCTGCCAACGGGTAAGGACTGAGAAATGGATAACCGGGTAAAAGTCGGAATACGGAATGCCTTTACGAGAGATGGGACAAGAGCGGACAGCTTCCTTGGCGGCAGGTTCCGCACGCTCATTTAAAGACACACCAATATGGCTGGGAACCCAACAAAACTCAACCGACTTAAATTTACTGTGAACAAGAAACAGCCAATGCTGGATCTCGACAACTACTGGATGAACCGGATTAAAGGACCCGAGAGCCAATAGGGCACTACGAGAGTCAACAACAACTACAAAGGAAGACTGACAACGAGAAAGCAGGAGACGAAGAGCATAGAGAATAGCATAAAGCTCTGCTGTAAAGATGCTAGTCTCCGGAGATAAGCGACACATATAAGTGCGATCAGGAAAAACAACAGAGTAGCCAACACCATCCGCAGACTTAGACCCATTGGTGAAGACAGAAACGGAGCGGGAGTGAGAAGAAAAGTGCTCGAGGAAAAGGCGTTTTAGAACCGTAGGAGGGGTAAAAGCTTTAGTGATACGGGTCAAGGATGCATAAAACCGCGGAAGAGGGACTCTCCACGGGGGCAAAGAAGGAACAAAACGAGGAGAAACATCAGAAATACGAACGGAAAGAGACTCCTGTAGGCGAGATAACCGGACAGAAAGAGGGAGGTGGTGAAGAGGAACAGGAACCGCAGGAGGGGTAAAAGTTAAAGCACGACAGAGGCAAGAGGAAGGATGTTGCAAGGACCGCGCAAGATAGCGAAGACAGTAGCGATCACGGCGGTCTTGGAGAGACAGGAAGCCAGTGTCAACATACAAGCTAAGGATGGGAGTCGAACGAAAGGCACCAGAACTGAGGCGCAATCCAGTATGGTGCAAAGCATCAAGACGGCGAAGAGTAGAAGGAGAAGCAGACGAGTAAGCAGGGCAACCATAATCGAGCTTAGACAGGAAGAGAGAGGAATGTAAAGCAAGGAGAGTGCGCCTATCTGCCCCCCAAGAAGTATGGGACAAGACCCGAAGGAGGATAAGGGCCTTAGAGCACTCAACACGGAGGTAAGAGATATGGGGAGACCAAGACAAACGAGTGTCAAGGAATAACCCCATAAGCTTCGCAGAATCTTTGTATTCAAGGGGATGACCATAAAGTGACAAAGAGGGACGAAGAACAACCCGTTTCCGCGTAAAAGTCATGGCACAAGTCTTAGAAGTAGAGAACTTGAAGCCATGATCGGTGGCCCAAGACGACACGGCATCAATTGCAAGTTGAAGCCGGCGCTGAAGGAGAGGCGAATCATCACCCTGACAGCAAAGGTTAAGATCATCGACATAGAGAGCGGAGAAGACACCAGAAGGAAGAGAGGAAAGAAGACTATTGAGGGCAACCAGAAAAAGAGTAGTGCTCAGAACACTACCCTGGGGCACACCTTCGTGTTGCTGAAAAAGAGGCAGAGAGCGCGGTACCAAGACGCACCCGAAAGGAACGACGGGAGAGGAAGCTGCGGAGAAAGAGAGGGAGATGACCACGAAGGCCAAAAGAATGAAGTTGAGGTAGAATATGATATCGCCAAGTGGTGTCGTAAGCCTTTTCCAGGTCAAAAAGTACGGCAACAACGGAGGTCTTCGCAGCAAAAGCAGTACGAATATAGACCTCCAAGTTCACCAGGACATCTGTCGTGCTGCGGCACTTGCGAAAACCAAATTTAGAAGGGAAGAGGAGGTGATGGTGTTCCAGGAACCACATCAGACGAACGTTAACCAAACGTTCAAAGAGTTTGCAGACACAACTTGTGAGAGCAATAGGGCGAAAGTCCTTAGGGGAAGTACCCCAAGACCCCGGTTTGCGAACAGGGAGGACAACGGCATCGAGTCAGTCCTCAGGGACTGACGACGACTCCCAGATCCGATTATACAGACTCAGTAAATACTGAGACGTGCACGGAGGGAGATGGCGAAGCATCTCATAATGAATACCATCGGAGCCCGCCGCCGTAGAACCGCAGAGGGCCAGGGCAGAACGAAGTTCAGAGAGAGAGAAGGGATTAGAGATTAGTTCAGAGAGAGAGAGATAGGTTAGTTCAAGACGAGTGCAGAAATCTAAAGGACGAGACTCAAGGACAGGTTTACGAAGAAGAAAAGATTGGGGAAGATGAAGACCAGAGCTAACTGAAGAAAAGTGGGAACCCAGTACGGAAGCGACCTGCAACGGGTCCGCCACAAGAGTATCATGGAGGTGAAGGACCGGTGAAACATCGGGAACGAATTTACCTGCTATCTTGCAGATATGCTTCCAGATCTGGGCCAGAGGAGTTTCGGACGTAATTGTTCGGACATAAGATGCCCAACATTCACGTTTAGCCGTACGGATGGCCCTACGGGCCACCGCACTCGCTTTCCAAAAGAAAATAAAAGAATCGGTCGTCTGCCTACGGCGGTGCCTCTTCCAGACTGCACGCTTACAGCGGACAGCCCGATCACAGTCCGCATTCCACCAGGGAACGCACTTCCGTGGACCCCAAGAGGAAGAGCGAGGGATAGAGCGGAGGGCAGCGTTGAAGACAGTGTCATGAAAAAGGAGGAGAGCGCGAGAGAGAGGCAGAAGGGAGAGGTCAGAGAGAGTAGCACTGAGGGTAAATAGGGTCCAGTCCGCCTTAGCAAACTGCCACCTAGGGAAAGAGAGGGAAGGGCGAAAAGAGAAAAAGGAAACAAGGATGGGGAAATGATCACTTCCATGGAGGTCATCAAGAACCTGCCACGTGAAATCTAAGTAAAGAGAAGAAGAGCAGAGAGAAAGATCAAGACAAGAAAGGGTGCGAGTCCGAGAGTCCAAATGAGTGGGCTCACCACAATTCAGAAGAGACAGGGAAGAAGAGGAGAAACGGCTCAAGAAGCCGACCCCGGGGTATTCGTCAGATCGTCACCCCAAAGAGAATGACGACAATTGAAGTCACCCAGCAGGAGCACAGGCTCCGGCAAGGAGTCTAGGAGGTGTTTCAAATTAGGAAGAGAAAGCGGGACACTCGGGGGGAGATAAATGGAACAAACTGTGTACCATTTCGCCACAAAGATACAAGCAGCAGAACAATGGAGAGGCGAAGGAAAAAGTAAAGGAACAAAGGGAACATCAGCACGAATCAAAAGAGCAGAAGAATTAGAAGCCCCAGCAACGGCTGGGGGGGGGGGAGAGAAAGGAATAGCCACGAAAACGACCAGGACGAGCACCAAGCATCGGCTCCTGGAGACAGACACAAAGGGGCGAAAACCGCGAAATCAGAAGTTGGAGTTCGAGGAAATTGGCATAATAACCTCGAACGTTCCATTGAAGAATGGACAACGACGAGAAGAGAAAGGACAAAAACAATGAACAAGGAAGAAACGAAGGCGAAAGAGCAATAGAGCACGTTAAAGAATATCAGGGTCGGGATCAGGGTCAGCAAAGTCAGGGTTAAGGGGCATGGGTAAACTGAGCAAAGACGGAGGGAAGGAAACGGGAGAACAGATCAGAGGTGGGCGGGCGGGGTCGAGGAGAAAGAGGAGGAGACAACGGAGAGGAACAGTCAAGGACAGCAGCAGGAGGAGGAGGGGTAGAAAGAGGGGAGCGTACCTCAGCAAGGGCAGCAACCGAGAGGGAAGCGGGGGCTAAAGAAACCTCCATAGCAGGAACAGGGGGCGCAACCACCGAAATGGGAGGGGAAGGAGCGAGAGAGGCAGAAGTAGGGGCCGAGGAAGAAAGCGAAACCTTCTTACCCGCCGGGGAGGAGGAAGGAGAGGAGCCAGGTTTACGGTTCTGACTTAAAGAGACAGGTGTCCCAGCAACCACGTACTGGGCAACGGATTCTAGCGTCTCAACAGGAGAAGCTGAACGAGAGCACACATGACGGCCGTTTGGAGAGCGATGGACATCAGCCCGCACTGACAGGCGGCGGGGAGAGTCAAGAGACGGAGGGGAAGGAGGAACGGAGGGAGACGAGGAAGAAGACACAGGAGACACGACAGAACGGGTAGAAAGAAGGGGAACCCCAGACAGAGGACCAGGAGGTGGATCCGTCGGGAGAGAACCCAAAGGAACAGAGGAGGGGGTAGTGGGCGTATCAGGGTCCAAGGCCCGGAAACGGTTGTGAGTGAGGAAGGCGGGAAGGACGAGGAGAGGAAGAGCGCAACACGTGAGCATAAGAGATATTAGTATAAGGCGGGAGCCGGCGAACCTGGCGTCTCGCCTCAGGAAAAGATAAACGCTCCCGGTGCTTCAAGTTGAGGACGGCTGCCTCAAGCTTGTAATGGACACACGCACGGGAGAAGGTAGGATGGGCCTCACCGCAGTTGAGGCAACGAGCCTGGGGAGAAGTGCACTCCGACTTAGAGTGACCTTCGCCACCACACAAATAACAGAGAGAGACAGTCCCAGAGCAGCGGAGGGCACCATGCCCAAACCTCCAGCACTTGTTGCAGAGCCGAGGAGAAGGAATGTACTCCTGGACAGAGCACCTGGCACCAGCAAGAATGACAGGGTGGAAGGGTCCTACCATCAAAGGTAATCTTCACAACCCGGAGGGGTTGACGGCGACTACCACGAGGGGGACGAGTAAACGTGTCCACCTGAAGAATAGAATGGCCCTGGGCAGCAAGGATATGTCGAATATCGTCGTGGCAGTCGCGCAGGTCCCGAACACCGGTCGCAACATGGGGCAGGAGCAGAATAGTGCCAACACTGGCATTCAACTGAGCGTTCTTCGAGACCCGAACAGGGGTCTCGCCAAGGCAGGATAAGGCAGCCAAGCGGGAAGCAGCATCCTGAGAAGGAGCAGCAACGACACGTGTACCGAGACGAGTGGGGTTGAAAGTAATGGAGGCATCCACGGAATCAACGAGATGTCGATGGAGGGAGAAATCGTCAGGAGGCGCAGAATCAAGAGGGAGGAGATCAAAATATTTGGCCCACGAAGCGGGACCAAACAAGGCTTGATAGGTAGCAGAACTGGAAGGAATCGAGCGAGGGCGGCAGTGACGAGGACGGCGGTGAGAACCCCCAGAGAGAGAGGGGTTAAAAGGCGCAGTAGTTACAACTAGAGAAGGAGCCGCGCCAGGGGACGAGGTAGTCACCACTGGGGGCTTGGGGCTCGACCCAACCACAGAGGAGGGAGGGGAGCCAGGGAAAGGAGTCAGAGAGGCCAAAGGAGGAGCAAGGTCGGGGCCCAATGCAGCGGAGGCTACAGAGCCCGGTCTTCCAACACGGACTGACTCGGGGGCTTGGTCGCCCACCCCACGAGCCTGAGAAGGTAAACCAGAAACAGCCGAAACAGGGGTCATCATCATTACGAAAAGAAAAATTCATTCACGAATTTGCCCCACACCCACCATGGAGCCACAATTAGAGGCAGGACACCCAACAAGAAGCTATCGCCGATCTTGCCGGGGCCTCCTAGGGGTGCGTCGTGAGTATACGCCCCACAAACGCCACCTTAAGAAACCGACAGTCCGTCGAGATCGGGTTCAGTGATGAAAGGGGGATTAACAATAAAAGGTTCCCCTCGCTCTTGACGTCGGGTACTACAGTTCTACGGGTGCAAGAGTATGCCTCCTCAAGCACCCGGGCGTCAAAATAAAAGAAGTCCAAGGGAAGAACCAGAACAAGCAAAAGGTCGGCAGGAAACGGCAAGCAGATAGGAGAAGAGGGGGGAGAAAAACGAAACAGAAGGAAAAGGAAAAGGTGACCAGCAGAATTGGAGAGGACGGCAGCAGGAGCACAAGGCTAGAAAAGGACAGAGGACTGTCCCAAGGAGCATCACACTCCGGCAGCCGCCCACTAAGCCCCCACACGGCAACAACGAGCTGAGCGGGGAGGGGGAACCTGCTTTTAAAAAAAAAAAAAAAAAAAAAAAAAAAAAAAAAAAAAAAAAAAAAAAAAAAAAAATCTGTTGCATGTAATAGCAACACATTCTATACTAAATATGTTACAATTTCACTTAAATGTTTGCAATTGCATTGATAAATTGAATTATCATAGATTTCTAATTATTTTCATTTTTATTTAAATATTTTGTGTAACATTCCCTTGGAATTGAGCTGTGTTGTTTACCACACCATTCATTTTGTAGGTGTAAGTATAGATGCCACACCAGGCACAGATAAAAACATTCTTTAAGAAACAGCGCCATCTGTTGCAAATATGAGCAACACAGACTATGATAAATATGTTACGATTCCATTACAATGATTCCAATTTCATTGATAAATTGAATTTTCGTAGATTTCGATATATTTTTATTTTTATAAACAAAATTTGTGTGGCATTGCGTTGCAATTGAGCAGTGTTGTTTACCATACCATTCATTCGTGAGTATAGTTTTTTTTCATTGTTTTTCATTTCGTTTTTTTAATTGTTTTCTTATATCAGTGATGGGAACATCAGATCATTTGATTTTCCCAATTTTCTGATGGGAACATCAGATCATTTGATTTTCCCAATTTTCTGATGGGAGCATCAGATCATTTGGGAATGCATCGGACAAAGGAGTGGGGAATGGTGAGGAGGACGAGGGAACGGGAGTGGGGGATGGTGGAGAAAACGACGGGACTGGGGAGGGGTTAATGATGGGAAGGACGAGGGGATGGAGGAGCTGGGAATGGTGGGGACGAAGAGACGGGAGAATAGAGAATGGTGGGGAGGACAAGGGGACAGGGAAATGGAGGATGGTGGGAATGATAAAGATGACGAGGAGACGGTGGAGTAGGGAATGGTGGAGGGATGGGGAACTGGGGAATGGTTATGAGAAAGAGGAAACAGGGGAGTGGTTGGGAGGACAAGGAAACTGGGGAGGGAGGAATGGTGGGGGAGGACTGGGGAAGGTTGCTGTGGCTGAGCGAAGCTTGGCCGGGTACAGCTAGTGTATATATATATATATATATATATATATATATATATATATATATATATATATATATATATATATATATATATATATATATATATATATATATATATATATATATATATTTTCTTTTCAGTTATATATATATATATATATATATATATATATATATATATATATATATATATATATATATATATATATATATTTTCTTTTCAGTTATATATATATATATATATATATATATATATATATATATATATATATATATATATATATATATATATATATATATATATATATATATATATGTGCGGAAAATCCACAGAGAAATATGAAATGAGGTGAACGTTTCGGCTTTGTTAAAGCCTTTGTCAACACCAGACAGAGTAGTCAGTCTGGTAGTGAATTGCCTCAAGAGGCAATTCACATAAGAATAGAGCGACCTACCATGAACACCCAAATCACGGAACTATTTACTCTACCCACCATGAGAGTAAGGACAAGACAAGAACATATCGATGCCAACACAGAAGACAATGTCCAACATAACAGGCCAATTACACTGGATTAATCTTTGTGTTTAGATAGGAGATGCCTCGTATGGGCCAATAAGCCTTCTGCAGCCCCTATGTTTATCCCTTATGTATCCCCCCCATGTTTTTCACCTTCATTGTATTATCACCTGACCTAATGCGGGTAAAAAATCAACTAGTATTGTAAGATCTGTTCACTTGAGAATGAACCATGGAGGTTCGAAACGTCATGCAAATTATACAAATAAGTGTAATACACTCTATAGTAAATCACTTCTTTTCTTCACCTTAAAAGTACGAAAATGAGTTTTGGAGAACTCCTATTCCAATTAAGCCCTGATGCTAAGAAAATAGTTAGAGGGATAGAAGCCCTAAACCAGAAAATAATAAATACAGAATATGCGGTCATATTCAATGAAACATGTTTGAAAGAAAACCTGCTGCCAGTATACACCAATATATATATATATATATATATATATATATATATGTCGTACCTAGTAGCCAGAATGCACTTCTCGGCCTACTATGCAAGGCCCGATTTGCCTAATAAGCCAAGTTTTCCTGAATTAACATATTTTCTCTATTTTTTTCTAATGAAATGATAAAGCTACCCATTTCATTATGTATGAGGCCAATTTTTTTTTATTGGAGTTAAAATTAACGTAGATATATGACCGAACCTAACCAACCCTACCTAACCTAACCTAACCTATCTTTATAGGTTAGGTTAGGTTAGGTAGCTGAAAAAGTTAGGTTAGGTTAGGTTAGGTAGGTTAGGTAGTCGAAAAAACATTAATTCATGAAAACTTGGCTTATTAGGCAAAACGGGCCTTGCATAGTAGGCTGAGAAGTGCGTTCTGGCTACTAGGTACGACATATATATATATATATATATATATATATATATATATATATATATATATATATATATATATATATATATATATATATATGTCGTACCTAGTAGCCAGAACGCACTTCTCAGCCTACTATGCAAGGCCCGATTTGCCTAATAAGCCAAGTTTTCATGAATTAATTGTTTTTCGACTACCTAACCTACCTAACCTAACCTAACCTAACTTTTTCGGCTACCTAACCTAACCTAACCTATAAAGATAGGTTAGGTTAGGTTAGGTAGGGTTGGTTAGGTTCGGTCATATATCTACGTTAATTTTAACTCCAATAAAAAAAAATTGACCTCATACATAATGAAATGGGTAGCTTTATCATTTCATAAGAAAAAAATTAGAGAAAATATATTCATTCAGGAAAACTTGGCTTATTAGGCAAATCGGGCCTTGCATAGTAGGCTGAGAAGTGCGTTCTGGCTACTAGGTACGACATATATATATATATATATATATATATATATATATATATATATATATATATATGAGAAAGAGCCCCTATGTTTATCCCTTATGTATCCCCCCATGTTTTTCACCTTCATTGTATTATCACCTGACCTAATGCGGGTATAAAATCAACTAGTATTGTAAGATCTGTTCACTTGAGAATGAACCATGGAGGTTCGAAACGTCGTGCAAATTATACAAATAAGTGTAATACACTCTATAGTAAATCACTTCTTTTCTTCACCTTAAAAGTACGAAAATGAGTTTTGGAGAACTCCTATTCCAATTAAGCCCTGATGCTAAGAAAATAGTTAGAGGGATAGAAGCCCTAAACCACAAAATAATAAATACAGAATATGCGGTCATATTCAATGAAACATATATATATATATATATATATATATATATATATATGTCGTACCTAGTAGCCAGAACGCACTTGTCAGCCTACTATGCAAGGCCCGATTTGCCTAATAAGCCAAGTTTTCATGAATTAATTGTTTTTCGACTACCTAACCTACCTAACCTAACCTAACCTAACATTTTTGGCTACCTAACCTAACCTAACCTATAAAGATAGGTTAGGTTTGGTTAGGTTCTGTCATATATCTACACTAATTTTAACTCCAATAAAAAAAAATTGACCTCATACATAATGAAATGGGTAGCTTTATCATTTCATAAGAAAAAAATTAGAGAAAATATATTAATTCCGGAAAACTTGGTTTATTAGGCAAATCGGGCCTTGCATAATAGGCTGAGAAGGGCGTTCTGGCTACTAGGTACGACATATATGTATATATAAAAATATATATATATATATATATATATATATATATATATATATATATATATATATATATATATATATATATATATATATATATATATATATATATATGTCGTACCTAATAGCCAGAACGCACTTCTCAGCCTACTATTCAAGGCCCGATTTGCCTAATAAGCCAAGTTTTCATGAATTAATGTTTTTTCGTCTACCTAACCTACCTAACCTAACCTAACCTAGCTTTTTTTGGCTACCTAACCTAACCTTACCTATAAATATAGGTTAGGTTAGGTTAGGTAGGGTTGGTTAGGTTCGGTCATATATCTACGTTAATTTTAACTCCAATAAAAAAAAATGGACCTCATACATAGAAAAAAGGGTTGCTTTATCATTTCATAAGAAAAAAATTATAGTAAATATATTAATTCAGGAAAACTTGGCTTAATAGGCAAATCGGGCCTTGAATAGTAGGCTGAGAAGTGAGTTCTGGCTACTAGGTACGACATATATATATATATATATATATATATATATATATATATATATATATATATATATATATATATATATATATATATATATACATACTCTATCTATCCACCTTTCTTTCTCTCCGTCCATCTGTGCAGCCTTCTATCCTTTGTTTATATCCATCAGGTTTTCTTTTTATTCATCTATTTTTCTATCCATCTATCTATCCATGCACCTACTCATATTTCTATCCATTCATCCCCCCAATCATCTCTCTATTTGTCTATCCCATGTAATTAATCTACAATCCATATCCATCTTGCTATTTATACGTCCATCCATATATTCATCTATCTGTCCATCCATTTACCTGTCCACCTATCTACTCATCTGTCTATCTGTTCATCAATTTATCCCTCCATCCGACCACTCATATGTCTACCTATCTATCCATACATGCATCTACCTATTCATTAAACAGAGAGTAATCACACTCGCATGATGCATCAATGAGAAAATCCGTAGGAGCCGTGACATAGGTTCGAACCTATGCGCTAGGTGTTCCCAGGCACACTCTCTTGAAGAGTAAGCGACGACAAGGTCAAAAAGGATTGCAAGCTGGGGTACTACTGCACCCTCTAGGACTTCTGAGGCTTCCACTGAAGCACGAACCAGAGTTTCACACAATCCACCCCATGCACTCTGGCTCCGTCATCTTGAATGTTCTGCCTCTGACGCTCCTCCTTCCATACACAGAAAGCATGTGCCTGGGAACACCAGCATAAGGTTCAAACCCCCATCACAATTCCTACGGATTATCTGTTTATTCATTTGTCTATTTGTCCATCCAGCCATCCCTTTATCTACTGTGCCTCATTCTCTTCCTCTATCTTTGTCTCTTCCTCGCTGTGTCTGTCTCGAGCTGTGTTTCCGTTTCTGACTTTCTGTGTGTCTCTGTCTCTATCTTTTTCTCTGTCAATCTCTGTCTTAAAAATAATATAATTGTCAAATGTGTGGGTGGTCGGCATTGACAGCAGTTCAGTGGTTTGAAGTACTAAAAAAACAATAGTTATCCTTTCCATGGAAAAGAGCAGTTGCTTGAGAAACTTTTGCCACTGTGGGAGAATTGTTTGTTTGATGCTAGTATGGGCAAATTATTCACAGTAGGAATTTTCTGTTATTTTTTTCAAAATCAAAGAATTAAAGTGCAGATTACTATAAAAAAAAAATATTTTAAAACTTTAGCCACCATATATGAACAGACAAACACTTTTCCCTATGCTATAATTATAAAATATAAAAATTACAATTTGACACATGATAAGTGTGGTGTGTTGTGTGACATAAGTGTTGTATAATGTTGGGATGTATAAGTGTGACTCTTACTGTTATTATCTGTAGCGTTGATGTTTGCTCCAGCGTCGAGGAAGACCTTCACAGTGTTGTCGTGACCATATGCGGCTGCGTAGTGAAGGGCTGTCCTGCCTGTCAACAGATACCACAATTGTTATTATGCATAAACGATCACGATTCCAGTAATTTATGTAAAATATTGAAATAATTTGTTCTAGTTGAGCATTTTTATATACTAGTGAAGTGTTCCGACTTTAAACTTTATGTATAACTATTTTCACCCTAAATTTTAGAGAGAAAGATCATTTTACAATTGTTAAGAATAGATCACCATTAAAATATCCGACATTTCACCAGTTCTTATTTGATAATTTATTACTTGTGACGAGAGCAACAGGGGTGCTATTGTCATGCCCGAAACGCTGAGTGTATTATTGGCTGAGGCATAGTATATACTTGCCCTACCTAGAGATCCAACATTTTTCTTGTATATATCATTTTGTATGTATGTACTTTCCCCTAATAAATATTATTATTATTATTATTATTATTATTATTATTATTATTATTATTATTATTATTATTATTATTATTAACAGAAGAAGAAGAGCATTATGAAGCACCCAACATTAAAGGACTTTACTTAGTGTGAACCAACAGCTCCAGTCTTGCCATCGTCAGTTAATCAATATAACCTCTATAAGCAACATACACCATAAACGTTTGGCAATAAAATCTTGGCAATGCTAGTTCGAGGAAAGAGAAATATTGTTGCCATCACCATTCAACCAATATAATAATAAGTAAGTAAGTAATTATCAAAAAGAAGGCACCAAACCAGGAAGGTTATGTAGCACCATCAAATGTGCAGGATAATCAGAGGGCGCTAAATATCACCAAGGACGCCAATACGAGACCAGAACCGCATAAGGTGAACGATATCAAAAGTATCCGAGTCACCGAGAATAATATCGAGAGACAAGCAACCGCGAGGGACGCTCGGAAAACAAGACACACGCTCGTCCCAAAAGTCATGACACTCAACAAAGATATGCACGACCGTATGAGGGACAATGCAATTAGGACAATAAGGAGCAGGGCGGCACTCCATCAAGTGACCATGAGTTAACCGAGTATGGCCAATACGCAACCTAGCCAGAGCCTTTTCCCATCACCGGTTACGGTGGCAGGAGGACGGCCACGAGGACACACATCCTTTAAGAGAATGTAGTTTGTTACCAGTAACAGACGACCAACAAGCCTGCCAACGGGTAAGGATGGAGGAATAGATAACCGGGTAAAAGTCGGAATAAGGAATGCCTTTACGAGAGATGGGACAAGAGCGGACAGCTTCCTTAGCGGCAGCATCCGCACGCTCATTTAAAGACACACCAATATGGCTGGGAACCCAACAAAACTCAACGACTTAAATTTACTGTGAACAAGAAACAGCCAATGCTGGATCGCGACAACCACTGGATGAACCGGATTAAAGGACCCGAGAGCCATGAGGGCACTTCGAGATTCCACAACAACTACAAAGGAAGATTGACAACGAGAGAGCAGGAGACGAAGAGCATAGAGAATAGCATAAATCTTCACTGTGTAGATACTAGTCTGCGGAGGTAAGCGACATATATAAGTGTGATCAGGAAAAACAACAGAGTAGCCAACACCATCTGCAGACTTAGATCCATCGGTGAAAACGGAAACGGAGTGCAAGTGAGAAGAAAAGTGCTCAAGGAAAAGGCATTTTAGAACTGTAGGAGGGGTAAAAGCTTTAGTGATGTGGGTCAAGGATGTACAAAACTGCAGAAGGGGGACTCTCCACGGGGGCAAAGAAGGAACAAGACTGAGATAAATATTAGAAATTCGAACGGAAAGAGAATCCTGTAAGCGAGATAACCGGACAGGAAGAGGGAGGTGGTGAAGAGGAACAGGAACCGTAGGAGGGGTAAAAGTTAAAGCACGACAGAGGCGAGAGGAAGGATGTTGCAAGGATCGCGCAAGATAGCGAAGACAGTAGCGATCACGGAGGTCTTGGAGAGACAGGAAGCCAGTGTCAACATACAAGCTAAGGACGGGAGTCGAACGAAAGGCACCAGAACTGAGGCGCAACCCAGTATAGTGCAAAGCATCAAGACGGCGAAGAGTAGAAGGAGAAGCAGACGAGTAAGCAAGGCAACCATAATCGAGCTTAGTCAGGACGAGAGAGGAATGTAAAGCAAGAAGAGTGCGCCTATCTGCCCCCCAAGAAGTATGGGACAAGACCCGAAGGAGGGTAAGGGCCTTAGAGCACTCAACACAGATGTAAGAAATATGGGGAGACCAAGACAAACGAGTGTCAAGGAATAACCCCATAAGCTTCGCGGAATCTTTGTATTCAAGGGGATGACCATAAAGTGACAAAGAGGGACGAAGTACGACCCGTTTCTGCGTAAAAGTCATGGCCCAAGTCTTAGAAGTAGAGAACTTGAAGCCATGATCGGTGGCCCAAGACAACACGGCATCAATTGCAAGTTGATGCCGGCGCTGAAGGAGAGGCGAATCACCACCCTGACAGCAAAGGGTAAGATCATCGACATAGAGAGCGGAGAAGACACCTGAAGGAAGAGAGGAAAGAAGACCATTGAGGGCAACCAGAAAAAGAATAGTGCTCAGAACACTACCCTGGGGCACACCTTCGTATTGCTGAAAAGAGGCAGAGAGAGCGGTACCAAGGCGCACCGAAAGGAATGACGAGAGAGGAAGCTGCGGAGAAAGAGAGGGAGATGACCACGAAGGCCAAAAGAATGAAGTTGAGATAGAATATGATATCGCCAAGTGGTGTCGTAAGCCTTTTCCAGGTCAAAAAGGACGGCAACAACGGAGGTCATCGCAGCAAAAGCAGTACGAATATAGACCTCCAAGTTCACCAGGACATCTGTCATGCTGCGGCACTTGCGGAAACCAAATTGAGAAGGGGAGAGGAGGTGATGGTGTTCCAGGAACCACATCAGACGAACGTTAACCATACGTTCAAAGAGTTTGCAGACACAACTTGTGAGGGCAATAGGGCGAAAGTCCTTAGGGAAAGTACCCAGAGACCCCGGTTTGCGAACAGGGAGGACAACGGCATCGAGCCAATCCTCAGGGACTGACGACGACTCACAGATCCGATTATACAGACTCAGTAAATACTGAGACGTGCACGGAGGGAGATGGCGAAGCATCTCATAATGAATACCATCGGAGCCCGCCGCCGTAGAACCAAAGAGGGCCAGGGCAGAACGAAGTTCAGAGAGAGAGAAGGGATCATTATAGGGAAGCTGAAGACGAGTGCAGAAATCTAAAGGACGAGACTCAAGGACAGGTTTACGAAGAAGGAAAGATTGGGGAAGATGAAGGCCAGAGCTAACTGAAGAATAGCGGGAACCCGGTTCGGTAGGAACCTGCAACGGGTCCGCCACAAGAGTACCACGGAGGTGGAGGACCGGCGAAACATCGGGAACGAACTTACCCGCTATCTTACAGATACGCTTCCAGATCTGTGGCAGAAGAGTTTCGGACGTAATGGTGGAGACATAAGATGCCCAACATTCACGTTTAGCCGTACGGATGGCCCTACGGGCCACCGCACTCGCTTTCCGAAAGAAAAGAAAAGAATCGGTCGTGGTGTCCAATGGCGGTGTCTGTTCCATGCTGTACACTAACAGCGGACAGCCCGAGCACAGTCTGCATTCCACCAGGGAATGCACTTCCGGGGACCCCGAGAGGAAGAGCGAGGAATAGAGCGGAGGGCAGCGTCGAAAACAGTGTCATGAAAAAGGAGGAGAGAGCGAGGGAGAGGTCAGAGAGAGCAGCACTGAGGGTAAATAGGTTCTAGTCCGCTTTAGCAAACTGCCACCTAGGGAAGGAGTTGGGAGGGCGAAAAGAGAAAAAGGTAACAATAATGGGGAAATGGTCACTGCCATGGAGGTCATCAAGAACCTGCCACATGAAATCTAAGTAAAGAGAAGATGAGCAAAGAGAAAGATCAAGACAGGAAAGGGTGCGAGTCCGAAAGTCCAAATGCGTGGGCTCACCAGAATTTAGAAGAGACAGGGAAGAAGATAGGATAAACGGCTCAAGAAGGCGACTTCGGGTATTCGTCAGAACGTCACCCCAAAGAGAATGACTACAATTGAAATCACCCTTCAGGAGCACAGGCTCCGGCAAGGAGTCTAGGAGGTGTTTCAGATCAGGAAGAGAAAGCGGGACACTCGGGGGGAGATAAATGGAACAAACTGTGTACCATTTCTCCACAAAGATACAAGCAGCAGAACAATGGAGAGGCGAAGGAAAAAGTAAGGAGACAAAGGGAACATCAGAGCGACTCAAGAGAGCAGAAGAATTAGGAGCTCCAGCAACGGCTGGGGGGGGGGGGAAAGAAAGGAATAGCCACGAAAACGACCAGGACGAGCACCAAGCATCGGCTCCTGGAGACAGACACAAAGGGGCGAAAACCGCAAAATCAGAAGTTGGAGTTCGAGGAAATTGGCATAATAACCTCGAACGTTCCATTGAAGAATAGACATCGACGAGAAGGGAAAGGACAACAACAGAGAACAAGGAAGAAACAAAGGTGAAAGAGCAACACAGCACGTTAAAGAATATCAGGGTCAGGATCAGGGTCAGCAAAGTCAAGGGTTAGAGGGCATGGGTAAACTGAGCAAAGACGGAGGGAAGGAAGCGAGAGAACAGACCAGAGGTGGGCGGGCGGGGTCCAGAGGAGGAGGAGGAGGAGGAGGAGGAGGAGACAACCGAGAGGAACAGTCAAGGACAGCAGCAGAAAGAGGGGGAGTAGAAAGAGGGGAGCGCACCCCAGCAAGAGCAGCAACCGAAAGGGAAGAAGGGGCCAAAGAAACCTCCATAGCAGGAACAGGGGGCGCAATCACTGAAATGGGAGGGGAAAGAGCAACAGAGCCAGAAGTAGGGGCTGAGGAAGAAAGCGAAGCCTTCTTACCCATGGGGAGGAGGAAGGAGAGGAGCCAGGCTTACGCTTTTGACTTAAAGAGACCGGTGTCCCAGCAACTACGTACCGGGCAATGGATTCCAGTGTCTCAACAGGAGAAGCTGAACGAGAGCACAGACGACGGCCGTTAGGAGAGCGATGGACATCCGCCTGCACCGACAGGCGGCGGGAAGAGCCGAGAGATGGAGGAAGAGGATGGAAAGGAGGATCGGAGGGAGACGAGGAAGAGGATGGAAAGGAGGATCGGAGGGAGACGAGGAAGAAGACACAGGAGACATGACAGACTGGGTAGAAAGAAGGGGAACCCCAGACAGAGGACCAGGAGGGGAACCCCCTCGGAACAGAATGCAAAGGAACAGAGGAGGGGGCAGTCGGCATATCAGAGTCCAAGGCCCGGAAAAGGTTGAGAGTCTGAGGAAGGAGGGAAGGACGAGGGGAGGAAGAGCGCAACGCGCCAGCATAAGAGACGTTAGCATAAGGCGGGAGCCGGCGAACCTGGCGCCTCGCCTCAGGAAAAGATAAACGCTCCCGGTGCTTCAGGTTGAGGACAGCTGCCTCAAGCTTGTAATGGACACAGGCACGGGAGAAGGTAGGATGGGCCTCACCGCAGTTTAGGCCGCGAGCTTGGGGAGAAGTGCACTCCGACTTAGAGTAACCTTCACCCCCACACAAAGGACAGAGAGAGACAGTCCCAGAGCAGCGAAGGGCACCATGCCCAAACCTCCAGCACTTGTTACAAAGTCGAAGAGAAGGAATATACTCCTGGACAGAGCACCTGGCACCAGCAAGAATGACAGAGGATGGAAGGGTCCTACCATCAAAGGTGATCTTCACAACACGAAGGGGTTGACGGCAAGGACCACGATGGGAACGAGTAAACGAGTCAACCTGGAGGACAGAATGGCCTTGGGCATCAAGGATATGCCGAATATCATCCTTGCACTCCTGCAGATTCCGAACACCGGTTGCAACATGGGGTGGGAGGAGAATAGTGCCAACAGTGGCATTCATCCGAACGTTCTTGGAGACCCGAACAGGGATCTCGCTAAGGCAAGATAAGGCGGCCAAGCGGGAAGCTGCATCCTGAGAAGGAGCAGCAACGACACGTGTACCGAGACGAGTGGGGTTGAAGGTAACAGAGGCATCCACGGAATTTACAAGATGCCGATGGAGGGAGAAATCGTCAGGAGGCGCAGAATCAAGAGGGAGGAGATCAAAGTATTTGGCCCATAAAGCGGGACCAAACAAGGCCTGTTACGGGTCAGTACAGGAAGGAATCGAGCAAGTGCGGCCGGGGCGCGAACGGCGTTGAGAACCCCCAGAGAGAGAGGGGTCAAAAGGTGCAGTAGTCACAACGAGAGACTTAGCCGCACCAGGGGACGATGTGATCACCACTGGGAGCTGGAGGCTCAACCCAACCACAGAGGAGGGAGGAGAGCTGGGAAAAGAAGTTAGGATGGTCAAAGGAGGAGCAAGGTCGGGGCCCAACGCAACGGAGGCTACAGCCAGAAACATTCAACGACATAGGTACGAAGAGTGATAAATTCATCCACGAATGTGCCCCCATACCCACCATGGAGCCACAATTAGAGGCGGGACACCCAACAGGAAGCTATCGCTGATCATGCCGGGGTCCCCTAGGGGTGCGTCGTGAGTATACACCCCACAAACGCCACCTTAACCCTTACACTGCTCAGGGGTCCTTGGGACACTTACACCCCTGTGCGCAAGAAAAAAAAAATTCAAAAATTTTTTTTCGTCTTCTAAACATGTTAATTTGTGTCCCCTGAGCACGGAAAAAAATAAAAAAAAAATCGTAGGTGACATATTTTGGGCGCAATTGACCGAGGAAGTCTGGCAAAAAGTGGGCGTTGACAGAGCGGTCGTCAGACCCGGTCAGCGTCACCCGCGTTGACAGATGGGAGTTGCCACAAAGATATTATTACCTAATTGTTTCAATGTCTCCGATTGATTTTTTCTTAGTTTTTTTGCAGTAATATTATTCAATAGTGTGTATTGTAATATATTTCTATAATAAAAGTGGTTAATAATCGCTATACTCAAAAGTATGATGTGCATATTAGTGATTCAATTATTATGTTTATAAAACAATGAACAAATAGTTTTGCTGCTATTACACTCTATACACAGGTTATATATAAGTATTGGCATGTTTTGGTCACCATAACGAACCACTAAGTTGGTATTGAGAGTCGAAAAGCAACGAGGAGTTACCGCCACACACCAGCCAGCCACTCGCTGCCACTCCCTCAACACACGCACTAAACTTTCTCCCCCAACAATACCATTTGTGGTGTTATTACACTATATACAGACGTTATATATAAGTATGTGTATATTTTGTTCACCACAACTGTACAGCTAAGCTGATATAGTTAGTTCTGGCACTAAGAGTCGTCGCTATACACAGATGGCGGCTCCCTCACTCATTCAAGGTCACACGCACTAAACTTTCATCCCCAACAATACCATTTGTGGTGTTATTACACTATATACAGACGTTATATATAAGTATGTATATATTTTGTTCACCACAACTGTACAGCTAAGCTGATATAGTTAGTTCAGGCACTAAGAGTCGTCGCTATACACAGATGGCGGCTGGCGGCTCCCTCACTCTTTCAAGGTCACACGCACTAAACTTTCTCCCCCAACAATACCATTTGCAGTGTTATTACCCTATATACACATATTATATATAAATATCTACATGTTTTATGCACCGTAACTGTACACCTAAGCTTGTAGTGCGCCCAAAGAGCATAGTGGCCACCCTCTAAACAGCTAGACAAATCGTGCAGACGACGTCACCTCCGTCACCCATATGGCTCCTCCCAGCATAATCCTTTTGCTGTTATTACACTAATACACACATTATATATAAGTATCTACATTTGTGTTCACCATAGAGAACCACTGACCTGGTATGGTGAATGCAAACAATAACAGGTGGCCACACAGTTAGTAAACGATGCTGTCTCCCTCCGTCTCTCAGCATCACTCCTCCCACAGCGCTAATTATTACAATAATCCTGCTATTATCACAACCCTGGTTATTTATATCACAGTCATTGGTCATCTGTAATATTGTCATCGCTAAATAATAACAATTATATATTTATTTTGACATTTTTCGGCGATGCTGTGGTCACAAGCTGAACATCAATGCTGTTCGCTCATGCTGCGTGCGCCGGCCTTGGTTGCTCCAACAGTACTGTGCCTCTCACACCTGAGAATATTGCCCACGATTTTTTTTCAAAGTGGCATCTGTTTACAAGAGCCCTGAGGAAGCTACTGTGAACCCCATGTAGCCGCGGGCCATTTGAATCAGGCCTGGCACCCTATGGCGTATATATACGCCATGCGCACCATGGGACATGTTACTCAGGGCGTATATATACGCCATGTGCAGTTTAAGGGTTAAGAACCGTCAGTCCGTCGAGATCGGGTTCAGCGACGAAAGGGGGATTGACAATAAAAGGTTCCCCTCGCTCGAGACGTTGGGTACAACAGTTCTACGGGTGCAAGAGTATGCCTCGTCAAGCACCCGGGCGTCAGAATAGAAGAAGTCCAAAGAAGTAATCCAAAACAAGCAAAAGGTTGCCAGGAAACGACAAGCAGATAGGAGAAGAGAGGGGAGAAAAACGAAACATAATGAAAAGGAAAAGCAATCCGGCACATTTAGAGAAGACAGCAGCAGGAGTGCAAGGCCATAAAAGGACAGAGGACTGTCCCACGGAGCATCACACTCCAGCAGCCGGCCACGAAGCCCCATCACGACGCCAATGAGCCAGATGGGGAGGGGGGCACTATGCTAAATATGTTACGATGCCTTTCAATATTTCCGAAATCATTGATTAATTTAATTTTCATATATTTTGATTAATTTTAATTTTGGTTTCATTATTTTGTGTGACATTGCATTGGAATTAAGCTGTGTTATTTACCATACCGTTTATTTTGAGTGTATAGTTTATTTTTATATTTTTATTTTTTTTTTATTATGTGTTTTAGTTGTTTTTCTTATATTTCAGTGATGGGAACATCAGATCATTTGATGTTCCCAATTTTCTGATGGGAACATCAGATCATTTGGGAATGCATCGGACGAGGGAGTGGGGAATGGTGGGAAGGACGAGGGGATGGGAGTGGGGGATGGTGGGGGAGGACGAGAAGACAGGGGAGGGGGGAATGGTGGGGAGGACTGGGAGAAGGGGAAGGTTGATGTGGCTCAGCAATGCACATGCATTGCTGGGGCCACAGCAACGCGTGGCCGGGTACAGCTAGTATTACTATAATTTATGATACCCTGCTTCACACTAGTAGTCTTTATCTAACTATACTGACTCGAGAAGAGAGGAACATTTTGTTATCATTGTTAGAAAAAAAGATGATCGCTGAGGATATCTATCATCAACCAAGCTGCTATATGATCACACAAGCTTGTGACAAAGAAAACAAGGAGTTGACAATGTTAGTTAAACAATATTACTAATAAAGATATTATGCATCCTGCCAGTCGTAATCTGAACAAAACGTCTTAAGACAAAACATCATTACATAGTTCTTGAATCCCACAATTATTTGCCGACTAGAGACAAAAGCAAGATGGTTTTTACCATTTACTGTTATACATGACATCTACATGTACATTATCTATATAACACAAGTCACTATATGACTATACCAACTGGCAACTAGAACAACAAGGATGATCAAGTTGTAGGTTATTATGGTCCTTGTTGCATTTTCATTTATATGGATAAATTAAACTCCAGCATACTATTGCCCGTAAGAGTTAGTATTTTATTGATACTGAATAAATTTACACACACACACACACTCACAGCAATTGGAACACAAAAGTTTATGGTAATAGTCAAATATAACCCCCCACCAAACGACAGAAGACTCAGACAGGAATAGGATAGAAACAACATTGCCATCATTAATATAATAAAGAGAGCAGCTTCTATCGCTTGCAGGAACGGATCCAGACTACTAATCATGGGAGAGTTCAACCACGGGAATATAGAGTGGGAGAACAGAGGACCACATGGTGGACCAGACACTTGGAGAGCTAAGCTGATGGACGTGGCAACAAGAAACTTTCTAAGCCAACACATCAAGGGACCGACTAAAATGAGAGGAGAGGATGAACCAGCTATACCTGATCTGATATTTACCTTAAATGAGTCGGATATAAGGGAAGTTATGTTAGAAGCCCCCTTGCGAATGAGTGATCACAGTGAACTAATCTTTGAGTATCTGGTAGAGCTAGGATTTATCTCGCCAAAAAAAAGAACTGGGAAACAAAGGGCTGGCGTACAGAAAGGGAAATTATGAGGAAATGAGGAAATTCCTAGGGGGATATACCATGGGACACAGAACTCGGAATTAAGTCCGTACAAGACATGATGGACTATGTCACCTAAAATTGTCAGGAGGCAGTCAACAGGTTTATCCCGGCCCAACAGGAATAAACCGAGTAGCAAAAGAAGAATCCATGGTTTAATTGGGCATGTATGGAAGCAATGAAACTGAACAAAAGGGAGTGGAGGAACTTCCGAAATAACAGAACACCAGAAAGCAGAGAGAGGAACCAGGAAAGAGTATGTTAGTGTAAGAAGAGAAGCTGAGAAAAATTATGAAAATTTTAAAGCTAATAAAGCCAAGACCGAACCAAAGCTACTCCACAGTCACATCAGGAGGAAAACAAAAGTACAATACAATACAATACAATACAATTTTATTTAGGTAAGGTACATACATACAATAAATATTTACAAGGATTGTTTAACTTATAGGTATATCTAGTACATACAATGCCTAAAGCCACTATTACGCAAAGCGTTTCGGGCATGATAAACTTAAATGACAAGCTTAATACTAATTGAACATAATGAGTAGAATGAAAACAAGAAATGAAAACATAGATGAAAAAGCAGCACAAATACAATTATGTCGACAAACAGCGCTCTTTAAAGAAAAAAACAGACATTGG